>NW_026067905.1:4610828-4652118 GCF_014885135.2 Alexandromys fortis | reverse complement strand
GAAGAAGAAGAAGAAGAAGAAGAAGAAGAAGAAGAAGAAGAAGAAGAAGAAGAAGAAGAAGAAGAAGAAGAAGAAGAAGAACTATGTATGAAATTACCAATTACCTCTGGATGCTTTTATATATAATATAATATTTATAATTGAAGAACAATCTTTTTTAAAATAAATGATTATTTGATTTTATAAAACAACTTCTCAAAAAGCTCACAGATTTGGGCAACTTATGGATGCTCAGGAGTTTGCATGTTGTGTGAGAATTTGGTAGAGTTTGAGGGTGAGATTTAAATGTGGACAAGTAAGAACATTTGATCTCTGTGCTCTGCCTTTCTTCTGTAGCAGTGTTTTAGAACACAGCACAGGAAACAACCCAGGCTGGAGACAAGAGGCAACTGCTACACAATCACAAATCTCAGAAAATCTTTGCCAAACAAATGAAAGGCAGATGCTTACCTAACCAGATCATCGCAACAATGGCTGCTAAAATATGACTTCTATTAGCACATAATACAGCTATTGTTGGCAAAATATTATTATCTTCCTAATTAGGGCCTCACTCACATCTTACCTGACCATCCCCTTGTCTGTTACATCAGCATTCCCATAAATACTGCTTTTCTGTGCATGTGACTATTTTTATCTGAACAAGTATGTGAAAGAGCCTGTTGCATAATAAAGTTATTTCCCACAGTTTTTGGTCTGAAAAGACTATTGTGGGAGTCTGGATCTATTCATAGTCTTACGGTCTTATGAAAGCCTGCTTTAAATTATATAAATCATTCTGAATACTGGAAAAAATCCACTTTCACAGCATATTTGAATTCTGGGCTCTCTCTCCTTTTCCTTTCTTTTGCCTCTTCACTTAATTCCCACTCCTTCCTCCCTTCCTTCCCCTTTCCCTCCATCCCCTTTCTTCTCTTTGATGTGTAGTAGCTCCTCTTTATCAGCAACAATGTACAGTTCCTGCTCCTCCTCTTGTGTTCCTTCTGTCGCTGTCCGAGTCTCCACTTAGTCTGCCAGACATGTTTATTTTATACTTGTAATTTTTAGTCTTGGTAGTTTTTATTATATTATCCCTTTAAAACTTAAGTCAAATGCACACTGTTTATGTTTAAATTTCTCATTTTGGTTTATAAGGAAGATTCCCCAAGGCCTCCTTTTCATTTTTCTCTCCGACTAAGTCCACCTTTTTGGATGAGATATACTTAAAACATATTGTTTCTAGTGGTAGAGGCTTATAATTCCAGATAGTTGGCATGCTAAAGCAAGAGGATCATGGTGAGTTCAAGGCCAATGAGGGAAAGTCAGTGAGATACTATCTTTGGGGGAGAAAAAGCAGGTCTTGAGAAGTAGCTGAGTGGTATAGTGCTGACTCAGCATGACTGAGACTCTGGTGTCAATCTCAAGTACACACCACAATATTAATATTGATAATAAATTTATAATATATGTATTACATATGACTTTATTTTAAGAATGTTTTCTTTTCTATTGCTCTTGTAGTGGAATACAGTATATACTAGCTTTAGTTTAGAGAAACTCTCCATTGTGATACCCTCTGCAGATTTACAACTAGCTGTACAGAATCCCCATCATAATTGACTTCCCCTTTATAGACTTGTATAAAACTATATTACATTCCAATAAACCATGCTGTATGTGGTTTCACTGTATACCCATATATCTTCCAGTTACCCAGAATCACACATCCTACAGGAAGAGTCAACAAGATGAGGCTATTAATATCATTTCAGAGTAATCTAGAAACCTAGATGACATGGTTACTAAATTTGACCTGTGAAAGTTCCGCTTTCACAATCCTACCTATTTCTTGGATATCTTTTGCAGAAGAGTCTTTCATTTGCATATGCTATTTCAAAGAACCGTTTTATTCAATATATAATGCTAGTAATTAACTCAATTATGTGGTCCTATTTTTCAGTTTTTTGCAAAAGGAAAATGATGAATACATCACCAATTTTCAAAAGATTTCAAAGCATGCCTGAGACTAAATAATTGAATGGCTTTGCTAATTTTTCTCAGCATGTATTCTTATAATTGCTATTATCTTTTCAAGGTAATGATCCTGTATTTATTTTACTTTTAAATTATTTCTGAGATGTTTATTGTCATAGGTCTTAGTTTTCTTCTACCCTTATAAAACTGAAACATGATAGCGAGCAGTAATTATAACCTAGCTGGTCACCCTTTTTGCCTTCTGAAGATAATTTGTCCCAGGTTTTCTGTGAACACTTAGAGGTTTTCTTTGCAGCTAATTTAGTTTTCCTCAAAAGAAAGATAAAACTTTTATTAGCTTTTTATTCACTCATTCATTTATTCATCAATTTGTTCATTTTTTCCCCATGTTACCAGGGACCAAACACAGGGTCTCAGGCATGATAGCAAGCATGCTACCATTAAGTCATATCCTAGCCCTAATAAGTTTCTTTTTAATTTTTTCTTTTAAGAATTTCATACATGAAGATAATAAAATGCAATCATATCAAGCATTACATGCCATCCAACTTCCTCAGACTCCTCCAATATACCTCACTCAATACTTGATGTCTTTTAATTTTTTTTAAGATCCACTTTAATTAGTGCTGCCTATGCGGCTGGGTGGTAGGTCCATTCACTGAAACATGGGAATTTACCAGGGGCCACATCTCTAGAAGACAATGATTCTCCCTCCCCTAACAGCTATCAAGTACCAAAAGTTCCCCGGTAAAGGGCAGGGCCAGGGGATCATTTACCCATCGATACCATGACTGATTTTGGCTGGCTCGTGCAGGTCTTATGCAGGTGACCACTGATATTGTGAGCTCATGATTACCAATAGGCAAGTTATGCTCAGAACACAGCATTTCGTGTGTGTGTGTGTGTGTGTGTGTTCATACAATGACATGAGTGTGGACATCAGAGAAAAGCTTTCTATGTGGAAAATTAACTTCTATGTACTTTGGGAAAACTCTCTTTCTCTTTGCTGATCACACCAGGCAACGTGGCCCGAAGGCTTCTGGGAATACTTAACGTCTCTCTTTCGCATCTCACCCGAGGATTGCGGAGATAGCAGTTGCATGTGGGTTCTTGGAGTCCGAACTCAGGCCCTCGTACTTGTCTCCCATGCTTTATAGCAAGTATTTAATCCACTGAGATATCTCCCCAGCCCTGGCTTCTTGATCAATTCTACTTCATCAGTAGTACAGCAAGACGAAGGGGCAATGGTCTTTAAAGATGGCTGATTTCTCTACCACAGCTTCACTAAGAGGGGGCTGGGGAAGCAACACATGATTAATGCCACAGAGAACAAGATTTGCAGAAATTATTCTGAAATGTAGTTTTCAAAGGGTTGGCAATTGCTGGAGAAATGACTTAGCAAGTTAAGAGCACCAGTTGCTCTTCCAGAATACCTGGGTTTTATTCCTAGCACCCACATGGCAGTGCACAACCATCTGTAACTCCAGGAATCTAATACCCTATTCTGGCCTCCAAGTCTATTGCATGCATGTGGTACACAGCTATACACTCAGGCAAAGCACCCATACATATAAAATAAAAATAACTAAATCACTAGAAAATAAAGAATGGCCAGTACAAATGTGACAAGACATTCTTTCCAGCTCATTTCAATGCCTTTCAAATGCGTATTAAAATTAAGTTTTCATATATTTCCTTTTTATTTGAACATTTTAAAGATATGGTTTTATGTATCGCACACTGCCCTGGAACACACAATGTACCCAAGAGTGTTTTGAATCCCTGATCCTCCTGTCTCCACTTCCTAAGCCACTACACCCAACTTAAAATTAGAAGCCTTAGAAACTTTGACATCAGATGTCCCTCCATAAGGCCCATGTGTTAAAGGTTTAATCCATGGTCTCCCAAGAGTGCTACAGACTTCAGGCTGGGGTCTGAGATTTTAACACAGATGTCTTTGTGAAATTCCACCTGAAGTCTGGCAGGTGGAGAGAACAGACACAGAAACACAGTCAGCATTCCTGAACTC
Organism: Alexandromys fortis; assembly: GCF_014885135.2. Classification (NCBI taxonomy): domain Eukaryota; kingdom Metazoa; phylum Chordata; class Mammalia; order Rodentia; family Cricetidae; genus Alexandromys; species Alexandromys fortis. Next base: position 4,648,115 of record NW_026067905.1, on the reverse strand, counting down.
TGGCATGATCACTGCACACTATGGAATTTTATGAACGTGTGTGTGTGTTTGTGCCTGTCTCTGCCTATGTTTTATTTGTCTTTCTCTCCTTCTCTCTATGTATGTACATAAATAATTTTATATATGCAAAGATTTTATACAAAGGGCTATGCACATAGATATAAGAATAGAGACATAGAAGACAGATGTATACATGGAGACACCTCAGGTTTTCTAGAGAACCCTAAAATGTGCAATTTCAAAAAAATACTTCTTTTTCTCTGATAGACTAGTTAAAAATGCAATTTTCTCAAGGTTATACTGAGTAGTTGTTGAAACCAGAAGGACTAAGAACCTGGAAACTGAGCCATTCCAGGTAAGCAAGAGGGAACTTAGCACAGACCTCTCATGTTCTTTTTCATTGTTTCTTTGGGGTAACAGAATTAGTAGCTGTTGCTTTTGTTTTAATTTTTGACTGGAGGCAGGTCTCACTCTGTCACCCAGACTGGCCATACTTGATCTTGTAGACCTGACTATCCACAGACTCACAGTGCTCCTCTGTCCTGGTGTCCTGGTGTCTTGTGTACTAAAGTACAGGCCTCTGTTCATTTCAGTGCCCCATTTTTTAATTGGGTTAATTAGCATTTTAGAGTCTAGTTTCTTGAGTTCTCTATATATTTTGGAGATCAGACCTTTGTCTGTTGCGGGGTTGGTGAAGATCTTCTCCCAGTCAGTAGGTTGCCTTTTTGTCTTAGTGACAGTGTCCTTTGCTTTACAGAAGCTTCTCAGCTTTAGTAGGTCCCATTTATTCAATGTTGTCCTTAGTGTCTGTGCTGCTGGGGTTATACTTAAGAAGCGATCTCCTGTGCCCATTTGTTGTAGGGTACTTCCTACTTTCTCTTCTATCAGGTTCAGTGTGTTCGGACTGATATTGAGGTCTTTGATCCATTTGGACTTGAGTTTTGTGCAAGGTGATAGATATGGGTCTAATTTCAATCTTCTACAAGTTGACATCCAGTTGTGCCAGCACCATTTGTTGAAGATGCTTTCTTTCTTCCATTGTATACTTTTAGCTCCTTTGTCGAAAATGAGGTGTTCATAGGTTTGGGGATTAAATTCCGGGTCTTCTATGCGATTCCATTGGTCGACTTCTCTGTTTTTATGCCAATACCACACTGTTTTCATTACTGTAGCTCTGTGATAGAGTTTGAAGTCAGGGATGGTAATGCCTCCAGAAGATCCTTTATTGTATAGGATTGTTTTGGCTATCCTGAACTACCACATACCTTCTTGCTTTCATATAAAATGTATTTTCCTTCTTCAACATATTTATCATATGCAAAATTCTGATCATTGAGTGGAATGTACTATTTCTATAAGCTTCTATTTATACATCTATGTTTAGCTTTTAACCTTTTATTGCATCCTTACTGCTATTTTTTAAAACAATAGTCCATTAGAAACCTCTTTATATTCTAAAATAGGAGTCCATAGCTATTTTTTCAGATCTACTAATTTCCATACTAGGTGCAAATTAAATTGTCTGGTTAGCTTCCTTCCAAGTATTTTCTTCAATGGCTTTGATACTCATTGTACAAGGAGATTTTGTAACACTTCTGTCAATTCAATGTTACAAATAAAATTTTGCATATTAGCTCATGATACTCATGATGTTTCAAACACAGTGACTAAAGCAAGCAACATACCACACCCTTATTTCTCACAGTTTTTGTTTGTGTTTTTTAAGAAATTCAGGCAAAAACAGTCTATTGTAAGAAGGCTGCTTATTTGTTTCCCGGCGGCCCAGACTCACAGAATAACCACACAGAAACTGTATTAATTAAGTCACTGTTTGGCCAATTACTTAAGCATATTTTTAAGTAGCTCTTACATCTAAAGTTAACCCATCTCCATTATTTTATGTTTTACCACGAGGCTCATGGCCTACAGGCAAGGTTTCAGCATGTCTATTTCTGGCAGGGGTTTCATGGCTTCTCTGTGATTCTGTCTCCTTTCTCCCTGCATTCAGTTTAGTTTTCGCTGCCTAGCTCTGCTCTACCTTATCAAAGGGTCAAAACAACTTCTTTATTAACCAATGGTATTCACAACATACAGAGGGGAATCCCACATCAACAGTCTGAAGCTCATGAGTTGGATACAACCATTGGATACAACCATGGTACATCATAGATCGAATGGTAAAAATAGCCACAGCCAGTCATACTATAGAGATTGGAATCCAGAGAACTTTCCAGTTCTTAATGAGAGACAGCTTACTGTTTTAGCCTACCATTGATATTAGAAGAAATAGAGAGAGAGAAAGAAGGGGGGATAAATATTTGTCATGGGGAGAGCCTTTTTGGAAAGTAAGGCAGAACACTCTCAAATATGAGAAGTCAGAATTCCATCCAGAAATTCACAGGGCTGGGGACCTGGGTTCAGTTCTGAGCACTAACACTGTGTGGCTCACACTCACCAGTAGCTCCATGTAGCTCCAACATATCCTACTCCATTGGCCTCCATGGGTACCTGCACTCATATGTACATATATACTCATACAGACATGAACATAATTAAAAATGAATTACAATCTTTTCAACAAAAAAATTCCAGCTACAGTTTCCTTCTTGTTTTTGTTGGTTTGGATGAGCTGCTAGGGTTCATATATTTGAATGCCTGATTCTCAGTTATTGGAACTGTTTGGGAAGAACTAAAAGTACTGCATTGCTGGAGGAGATGTTTCACTGGGACAGGCTTTCAAGTTTCAAAAAGCCACATTGTGGTGATATTTTGTTTGTGATCTAACAAATAAAGCTTACCTGAAGATCAGAAAATCAAAGTAGCCAAGCCACTAGAGAATTTTTATCTCTATCAAGGCTCGGTCAAAAGGGGCAATACTGTCTTCAGCGTAGACTGGGATTAAAGCATGCATCACCACTACCAGTCCTCTGTAGCTAGCTAGTGTGATTGCTGTGTGCCACCACTGCCCAGTCTGAAATTACCTGGCATGAGTGGAAAGGAAACACAGAACATGCAACAAACCTGCTTAGGAGTTTATTAGAGCGGGCGTGTACAGGCCTGGGGAAGTCAGTGTGCAGAGAGAAAGAGAGAGAGAGAGAGAGAGAGAGAGAGAGAGAGAGAGAGAGAGAGAGAGAGAGATGTGGGGGGCTCATCTAGCTTTTTAAAAAGTGCCTAGTGCATGTGCACAGAGTGTCGACCTGACTACATCATATGCAGATGACGGGTCTCATGCATGCACACAATGACTTAGCTGAGTCATATGGATGATGTAACCAAGCAAGCGTGTGCATGGGTCATGCGGGGCCCTGAGGCCATTAGGAACTTCTGCCTGAGGGCTTTTCTGCACATGCATAGCCCTAGAACCCAGAAGTATCAGTCCCATTATGGCTAAAATCATAACATTCCACCATTTTGTTTATTATAAAAATTTGGGGAGTTTCGGGTCTTTAATGGGTGGGAATGAAGGTAAGGTTTCTCGTGATTTTGTGGGTGTCAAAGAGTTGAGATGCTTGACCACATCTTGGGGTGGGTGGCTGGTTACTTTTGTGTTTTTTTTTTTTTTCCTGGCTCTGTGGAACTGGCTGACTGGCAGGTTGGACCTCACAAGATCCTGGAAAGGCAAAAAAATTATGTCTGAAAAAATTTTTAGATCCCGGTGATTAAAGGAGGAGAGTCCCAAGATGGAAGATAAAAGGTTTTTGGGGGGCAGGTGGAGGAGGGAATTTCCCAGGGATTCCCATGACCAGGAATGATAAGGGAAGAGTTAAATAATACTTATTTTGGGCAAGTCTATTCTGTTTAGATAGGTCCAATTGGCTCTCTGAAACTTATGAAAAAAAATATTTGAAAAGAAATAAATTTTAGACATATTAAAAGTTTATGATTACAGTGATATAGTGTTGGAATGGCAGATGGTGGGGAGGAGGGAAGAAAAGAAGGAGGAATTATTAGAAAGGGGAATGATTAGACCCCTCAATGTTTTACATGAAGCAAATCTTAAGGCATTTGTTTTCCCTTCACATCATGGTATTATCTTAATGTCCAGGAGACACTGCTGCAGTCAGTGATAAACCTGTTATGTTAAAATCTGTTTTGTGAGTTTTTGAAGTTTGGGGCTGTGAATGCCCCCAAATTTGTTATTGTTTCTTACCACATGCACTTTGGGCAATCCTTGTACCTCCAGTTCTATGTTTAATGATGGTTCCTGTAATAACAGCTGAGTGGTTAATCTGGAAATTTAAGTATGACATTGGAGATATAGAGAAGTTAGTAAAGCAGACAAGAGAAAGAGGAAGAGGGAAAATATATGGAGTTTTGACATAGGAGAGTTGAGTGTGGTGATGAGACTTTTATTTTTCTGGAACTGGAGAAAACGTGACTGATCTTGGTGTCTTCTGGAACTTAAGGAAACGGTTCTGTTTGGGTTACAGTATATGATGGAATATCTTGAGCTGGAAAAGTAAAAGGTTTAAGGTGAAACAGGTGGATCCAATGAGAGAGTCCCACAAGCTTGGCAGCTGTAGGAGTTACAAGAATTACTTTAAAGGAGCTCTACCAATTAGGGGAAAGGGGTGATGGGAATTGGTTGGGGGAGAGAATAGTACCTGATCTCCTATTTAAATCAGTGGTGGGCATGAATTGCCACATGGTTGAGGGAATAAGTAGTTAGTAAAATCCCATAATAGGGAGCAAAGATGGGATAACAGCAGAGTAAGCAGGTGATCAGGAAGGGAAGAGGTTTGGGGTGAGAGGCCAGGGGTAAAAACCAGCCGCCCATACATGAGTTTAAAGGATGAGATAAAAAGAGGAATTTTGGGGAGAGCCCTAAGCCTAAGAAGGACCAGAAACAAACGTTTTAAACAGTTAAGGTGATGCTTCTGTGAAATCTTAACAGGAACATTTTTAAAGAAACAATTAGTTTCTTCTACCTTCCCTGAAGACTGAGGGTAGCACGGGATATGAAAAAGCCACGGAATGTTAAGAGCTTTAGATAAAGTTTGGGAGATGTGGGAGTCAAATTCTGGGCCATTATCCCACTAAAGAGAGGTTGGGATTCCAAACTGGGGGATAATTTCTCAGAGGAGAACATCGAAAACTGTCTGAATCCTCTTGCTAGTGGGGAGAAACACTTCAATCGACCCAGACATGGTATCCACCAAAGTCAGGAGATATTTAACTCATCTGACTGTGGGCATATGAATAAAATCAAGCTGCCAGTCGGTTTCTGGAAGGGAGCTTCTGGCCTAGGTGGGGAAAGGGTGGGCAAAGGGAAGCTGTAATATTTGGTCTTGGGATCTGACTTTTAACAGATTTTACAAGAGGCATTGGTAGATTTAAGAAGTCTAAGTTCTCAGGGGTGGGTTGGAGGTGAGCCTTGATAAAATGAAACAGAGCTTTGCTATTAGGATGAAAGAGCTGATGTAGGTAGGACAGGATTTTCCAAGTATCAGGGGGTGTCTGTGAGAATGTGGGCTGTACTCTATGAACTCCCTGAGGTGATTGAGGTGGGTTTGGGCCCTGTAATGCTGCTGTTCTAGCTGCTTGGTCAGCCCTGTGAAGGCAAAAATATTTTGAGATTGAGAGCTGAGAGGAATAGAAAAAGAAACCATCCTTAAGATCTAGAACTGAGAAGTAGGAGGTTTCTGGGGTATAGTGGAAAGAAGTCTTAGTGGAAAGAAAGATTAGGGACTACAGGATGAAGAGGGGCTACTGTGGCGTTAATGAGCTGGAGGTCTTGAACCAGGTGATAGGCTCCATTAGGTGTTTTTAACAGCAAGTATAGGGCTGTCAAAGGGAGAAGAAGTGGGGTGAAGTAGCTTTTTTCTTAGAATGTCAGTGACAATAGTCTTAATGCCCCTAAGGTTATGGAGAAAGAGTAGGTACTGAGCTTGGGTAATGCACTTAGTAGGGTCTTGTAATTGGATAATGATGGGGGGTGCATAGGCAACAGAGGGGTTTTGGGTGTCCCAGACTTGGAGGTCCACCTAAGAGGCTGGTAGAGGAAAAGACACATTGGAGCTGGAGGGTGGGAGGCCAGAATGGGGATGGGGAGCTGCTGGTGAGTCTGAGGTAAAGTGAATGAAAGGAGCAAATGAAATAGAAGCTCATACTTTTGCTAATTTTTTTTTTCCATAAAAGGTACCAGCTAGGTCAGCATGACTAAAAAAGAATGAGTGAGATAAATACCCCTAAAAACACAGTTAAGTGGTGGGGTCTGCTGAGGTAGATAAGGCTGTTCCCCTACCCAGACAATAGAGAAACTAGAAGGAGAAGTTGCCCCCCAGAATTCTCTCAGTACCGAGTATGTGGCTCTGGTGTCCAAGAGAAAGGAGATGGGCTGTCCTGATACCATGATGTTTACCTGTGGCTCCCTGTTATAGATAATGGTTTTGGCTAGTCTAAAGGAGCCCAGGAAGCCTCACTTGTCCATGGCCAGACCTAGAAGGTCAACTTAGGAATTGTCTGGGTTTGATGTCTCCATGCCACAATGTGCATGAGGATAGTCGACTTCCCTGTGTCCTTCCCTATGGAATCTTGGACAAGGTCTCGTGGGACCAAGATAAGGATTAGGGCATGCTCGGGCACAGAGACTAGTTCTACCACATTTGAAACAAGAGTCTCCTGGTTCTTGAGCCCCCAGGGGTCAAGGGAGCAGCATGGACAGCCCAGATTGGGCAGTCTGATGTCTCTACCAGTAGGAGGACCATGGCTAACCCGTGGTAGTGATGATTGCAGGCTTTGTCATTCCTTGCATGGTACACCTTAAAAGCCAACTCTAAGACTTCTGCCTGTAGGGTCAAGGGGCCTTTCTCCAAACATTGAAGTTTAGCCTTAATACCAGGGTAACACTGAGGAAAAAATTGAGTCATGAGTAACTGTCTGCCTTCTGTGGTTTCTGGATATAAGTTAGTATAACAGGGATTTAGTGAGGCATTCCAAAATGCAGAAGGATTTCCCTTTATATCTTCAATGACCTCTGAGACCTTATTATAGTTTACTGGCTTGAGGGCAGCCTTAAGAAGACATGCCAGAAGGCAAATCAAAATCAGCCCCTAGCTAAAATTCCCAACTCTGTCCCTGGAGGTATGTTGCATGTGTTTGGTAAACCTTGTCTGCATGTAGTCTGGCCTGCTCCCAAACTCACCTACACTCTTCAGAAAGTAGGTTATTAGACAGGATCATATAGATATCATGAAAGGTAAGATTATAAGACTGGGACCTAGAGCTTAGATAGTAAAAGACTTGGATATGAGGAAACTCCTTCCATTTGCCTGTGCACTAACAGTAGTTATAAAGCTCCCATGGAATATTGGGATCAAAGGTGCCATTAGGTGTCCACTTTAAATTATTATCTAAATTGTAATAAGGCCATTTTTTAAACAAAGTTAGACAAGTATGGGAATCTATAAGTAGGGCATTAAGGCCTGGGGTTTCAGGGCCTCTAAAAGGCATCCTAGGGAGGGAGACTGGATTGACGGTCTTGGATGGCTTGATACCCATAGCTGAAACCATGAAAACCCGCAAATAATGGCAATACCACAGGCTTATAGGAGGATGGCTCCACTCGATAGGTGGGGTGTGATAATGGCCAGTCCCACAGTTCTTGTAAGAGAGTGTCCTCTACGTACAGGTGGGATGTTAATGCCTGACTTGGTCCAGTCAGCATGACTCAAAAGCCAGAGAGGTCATGGTGGGGACCACTGATGAGTGGTAGAAAATAAAAGGAAAGGAAAGGAAAGGGAAGGGAAGGGAAGGGAAGGAAAGGAAAGGAAAGGAAAGGAAAGGAAAGGAAAGGAAAGGAAAGGAAAGGAAAGGAAAGGAAAAAAAGGAAAGGAAAGAAGGAGAAAGAAAACTCTTAGGGACCCTGGACCCCCAGTCATGGGAAGACTGATGCTGGCTCATCCAAACACTATTTTAGCTAAGGGAAGTAATCCAGAGATGAATGTCAGTGAAAGGCTCAACCATAGCTGTGAAGACCATGCCCCCCCCATTTATAGGAACCCCAGAAGATGGCTGGGAGCTCAACAGTCAACTCCTTAGGTTCGGAGAAATCTATAAGCTGACCAGAATGGGAAAATTCACTAATTGAAGCTGATTGGTGATGTGCATAGAAATCATGCTCAAGCAGATGGGGCACATGGATGATGTAGAAAGAAAAATACCTGGTTCTAGATCCTGACCACGGAATAGGAGAGTCTCCCGAGTCTCACGGCACCAATGAAATTACCTGGTGTGCATGAGAAGGAAATGCATAACACATAACAAACCTTTTTAGGAGTTTATGAGAGGAGGCATGTACAGGCCTGAGGAAGTCAGTGTGCAGACACACACACACACACACACACACACACAGAGAGAGAGAGAGAGAGAGAGAGAGAGAGAGAGCACATTCAGCTTTTAAAAGCTGCCTATCACATGCACACAGGGGCTTGACATAACTACGTGATACACAGATAACGGGGCTGACGCATGCACACAAGAGCTTACTGAGTCATATGTGGACCATGCAACCACACATGCATTCAAGGCCTTAGCTGAGTCATACATGGATAATATAACCATGCATGATTGTAAGTAACACAGGGCCCCAGGGCCATTAGGCCTGAGGGCTTGTCTGCACATGCATGGCTCTAAAACCTGCAAGTGTCAGCCTTATTGTGTCTGAAATCATAACAGAGTCTATATGAGTGACAAGTATGGCTAGATTTGCACTCTGATCTTTAAGCAATCTTTATTTATTAAAACACATTTTATTATTTTAGACAAAAATGGAGAAATATAGAGGTATGTTATCTGTATTTTAATAAATATAGCTTGTCTGAAGATCAGAGTACAAAACTAAGCCACTAGAGGCCAGTGAGTGGTGGCACATACCTTTAATCCCAAGACTCAAGGCCACCCTGGCCTATATGAGATTGAATCTGTCTCAAAAGAGAAATAGAATTCACACAAAGATGCTCCAAGCACTTGGGATCCCATGCCTTTAATCCTAACATGAGGGAGTAGAGACAGAAGTGATATGGCTGGGTGGAGATAGGTATATATGGCAGAAGGAAACAAGAGTGCATTGTGGTCTGAGGTTATGTGGAGAGCATTGCCATCTGCAGTCATGCTGATGTTAGAGGTAAGAACTTTCTATTGGCTCACATGCTTTACTTTTCTGATCTTCAGCTTGACCCAGTATCTATCTTTGCATTATTATTACTTGTGCTATACCACACCACTCCCAGTTGGCTCTTCCTCATGGTGGTTGTTGTCACTAAAAAAGGGGTCTTTTAGCTATTGCTCCAGTACCATGCCTACTTGCCTGTTGCCTTGCTTCCCACCAGGATGACTATGGGCTCTAACCCTGTGATCTCTAAGTCCTGAAAGACTTTCTTTTATAAGTTTCTTTGGTCATGGTGTCTTAGCAATAAAAAGTGTAACTAAGTCAGCATGGTATTTCAATGATATTTTCTACTCTGCCACACCTTTAGACAATATGACGTCACTGCTGTCATAGCCAATTTCTGCACTATAAACATTTCCAAAGGCTAAGTTTTTAAAAATAATATGTCTGCAATCTGACTAACCAAATTGTAAATGGTACAGAAATCAAAATTAAAACAAATCATTGCTTTGTTACAATGTGTAGCACAGTGCTAAACATATAGATAGTAGCTCTGTTGTTACTTATTAATTGTTGGCCAACAATCTTCACGCACACAATCAACCCATGATTAATTCCTGCACATTCATTTTCTGTATGTTATCAAATCATTGTTATTATGGATCATATTATATAGAAATCCCACCTTAATAAGAAAATTTAGTAATTTATGTATTTACTTAGTTATTTTATATATCTTAAGTTGGTGCATCCTCTACATCCTCTAACTGGTATTGAACTCACAGTGTATTTGTCAGGGCTCTCTAAAGTTTGTAAACCAAAAGGTTGTAAATATAATTTTCCAAAGAACCAATGCTTACTCATATAATGGATTCAAATGCAAAGTTAGAACAAAAATACAAACTAAAATATTCTGGATTAGCTTGGCAAGATGGCTTAGTGTCTAAAGGCACATATCACTGTGCCTGACGGCATAAGTTCAAACCCTGGCCCCAGATGGCAAAAGAAGAGAAACAACTCGTACAACTTGTCTTCTGGTCACACACAAATTAAGTAAGTAGGTAAATAAATAAATAAATATAATAATAAATTAAAATTCTTTGGATCCATTTCTCAAATCATCAATTATTAAAGTCTTCTGATGTGTGATTATAGTGATAGTTTTGTGAATTTCAGAGTTTTTATATATTTATGACATAAATTAGCTATAATTTTAAGTGGTGTTGAAAATGCTCCCTGGCATTTTCTAAAATCCAAGATTCATATCATGAAAATACTTGTTGGTTCAAATCCAACACTGAAATAACTCACAGAAAAAAAGGAACAAATTACTAAAAATAATGTTGAAAATAAATTATAAGAAAAATTAAACATTAACTGGGAAGAAGACAAATATACTCATCTTAAAGAGATGCTGACTACAGAACAACAGTCATTACACACTCTAAGATTAGTGCAATCTTACACAGTGTCAGTTAAATGTCAGTGGCAGTACCTTTCCCAAATTCTCAAAACTGAATATTGCTGGTAGCAGTTTTTCTAGTCCAAAGTTCAAGTTTGACTTCGAATTTGCCCAGAAGGTTCACCAAAGTTTCTTGCTTTTTCAAATCTTCTGTGAAGAGACATTTCCTTTGAAAGTTGATGCTTTATAATTTCCTGAAGTGAGTAGTTGACTGTATCTAGTTGGTACAGTTACTTTGCTTACACTGATCTATAGTCCTCTTGTTCTTCAGAGATAATATTTGACATATGTATTGCTTGACCTATCACCACCTTTGCCCTGTGAAATAACATTCTGCAATCCATTGCTTCTGCCAATCTTTAATGTTAACAATGCATCCTCCCAGATAATTACCACTTCATCTTTATCCAAGTATCAGACACTTATTTTTGAAATATGAATCCACAAAGATACACCTCTTTCCATTCACATTTTATTTGTGCTCAGTTTTATAATAACACACCAATATGCATACTTAGTTCTGCTTGTTCTAATACTATGTTCTCTTAAGATATACCACAGTCCTTAATTTCTTTTTAAATAGTTTCTTTTCCCTTTTCAAAGCATGAAGAGGTCTATGAACTTTCTTCAGATCTATGCTACTATTTACTTTTCTTTCCAGTCAATATTTTCCATTCTATTGAAACAAACACAGCACCACACTTTGATGATTAATGGGATAGTAATAAAGATTCTATTCATGAGGCTTAATAAGAACAGGAAGAAATGCTGATACTCTTGAGGAGAGCAACCCTTCCTGAAGAATACTGAAGGAGAAAACAGTTAAGATACTGAATAGAAGCTAGCTGGAGAACACCAACTAACAATATTTCTGCTCTATTGTAGGGAATTTAGGACATGACAAAATGACCATCCAAGGCAGGAATTCTGCAGAACATACTGTAACCTCGTTCTCGTGTTACTTTCTATTTCCCTGTAGAGACACCATTTAGAATAATCCACCCAGAGGTCAATAACCTAAACAGTTTCCCAGGTCACAGAGCATACTGGGAGAAACCAAAAAGAGAAAGAGAAAATGGCCACTAATATGGCAGAGTGGAATGTGCTGCAACTACTTCAGCCTGCAGAGGACTGTGAGTTAAGAGAACAACGGCTGCGGAGACCGAAAAATGTGAGTCTATTCCACCTTGTCTGTAGGTCAGAGGGTTTCAAACCTGTTAACAACTGTGGCTACCCACCCTGATTTAATAATGTGGGATTCCCCTCTGTATGCTGTGGATGTTTTATCACCATTGGTTAACAAAGAAACTGCTTTGGCCTATGGCAGGAAATCCAAGCAGGGATAGAGGAAGAAAAAAGACAGAGTCAGGAAGACACCATGTAGCTGCCAAAGGAGAAAGATGCTAAAACCTTGCTGGTTAGCATCAACTTCATGGTATGCATAGGTTAATAGAAATGGGTTAACTGAAGATGTACGAGCTAGCTAGAAATACACTTGAGTCATCACCCCAGCAGTGTTGTAATGAATATAGTATCTGTGCAACTATTCAGGTCTGGGAAGCTGGGAAACAAAAGCACAGCCTCCATTTACCCCTATGGTGTGGTGTTTTGGACATTAAGATGGCCCATGGAGGTAGAACCACCCCATCTTGACCCAAGGTCAGAGAATTAGAGCATACTTCTTCTCCTTCTTTTGAAATAGTTTGAAATAGAAGGTATGACCTAGGGAGTGGCTGCCTTCAGGATACTTTGTCTCGGGTGGGTTCACTGCCTAAACAACAGAATGCTTTTCTCAAGAAATAATGACTTGATGTCTCAAAGTATTGAAGCAAGTAAGTGTTCTGGTTGTCCTTTGTATCATGTTAAAGCAGTCTTTTGCCTTCTTCCTCCTGTTGTGTTGGGGTATAAAAGTTCATGGAAAATTAAACACAGATGGACGCAAAAGTCAGAAAAGGAATTCGACAATCAGGATCCGCTGAGTTGTCCTCCCAGTCCTATCCTATGTCTCTGAGATTCTTTCTTGTCTCTGTTCCTCCCACCTAACATTTCTAATTTTTACACCCCTACTCGGGAACGTGTGAACCTGCCACAGATAGGGTCGCTGCAAAAGTCACCCAGAAAAGTGGCTCGCCACAAACAACAAGAAGGAAAAGAAGAAGCCGGGCGATGGTGGCGCACGCCTTTAATCCCAGCACTCGGGAGGCAGAGGCAGGCGGATCTCTGTGAGTTCGAGACCAGCCTGGTCTACAGAGCTAGTTCCAGGACAGGCTCCAAAGCCACAGAGAAACCCTGTCTCGAAAAACCAAAAAAAAAAAAAAAAAGAAGGAAAAGAAGGTAAAAGAATGTACTACAACAGTATCATCTTTCAGGCAGCTTTTAAGAAATATTTCAATCTATCAACACAGAGATTTGATGATGTCCCTGGTTTCATTGACAACTGAGGTCAAGAGGTTCACAAACAAATTGCAAATAAGGGGGAATTATTTTTGTTCACTAAAGGATGCAGTTTTGGAGTGAATACGGCAGAATTTTCTGGTGCAAAAAATGATGAAAGTCCAATAATCTGCAGCTTCATCTCTGATTTTGATTGTGCTTAGTCAAAAACATCACTCCCAAAATTTAAAGTGGAGCTAAGCAAAGCATTTTGTGGTAGTTTAACCATGTAGAATAATACAGAATCATCCTAAATAAAAAAATGTAGGATAAGAAGTTTTACGTGGTGATTTAAGTCCTAGTTTGCATTCATATGAAATTCTGAGTATGATGTTACAGTCTCCAAGCAGATCCAAGAAGTTTCAGCTCCAGACTCATGAAATGAAATGCCTTCTTCTTCTCTCCCTGCTCATTTCTGCTATCTATGGTCCAAGTAAGCAACTCAAGTCCAACCATGATTTACTTGAGGTATTCTTAAAAGCCCGGTAAGTTAGCCCTTATATTTTACTATGCAAGTCTTTGTCGTCCACAACCATAGTAAAATTTGTCCTTGAAATGACCTTCTCAATGCTTTGGCTTAATGTGAAAGTTCTCTATACATATAGAAAGAAAACCATAGTATAAAACAATAAATATCCTCCGTGTATTTTAAAATTTTGTCTGATTTACATTATAGTGAACATTGAAACTTTATCTGTCCAGATAAGGTACCAATCATTTATGAGGAGTGGTCTCTTTCATTTACATTCTGAGTTCAAGGGGGAAGAAACAAACTAAGAATAATGCTAAAGTACACTCTTTCAAAGAGCCCTCAGAAGCAAAGCTTAGCCCTAACCATTGCTTACCTTTGCTTTACCTATTTGAAGCCAAGCCCTGCTTCCAGTGCTGCTTACTCTTTAAAAGACCCCTTCGTCTTGGCTCTGTGTATTTCCATTCTCACACCGACGTAAGATCCTGACTCATAGACTGTCTTTGTTCAGTTTGTTGATGTTTGAAATCGATTCTGGTATAATTTATCCATTGGGCTTGGCCTTTGGCAAGGAGAAAGACTTGTGTGTGTGACTCTTGCAAGCATAGGCCACCGTAGTTGAGACTAACATTTCTCAGATTTAGCAGTAACAATGCAGAATTTTAATGTTGTTTTTAAGATCCCTGCTTCCAGTTCAATACAAGGAAAACACATTTTTAAAATATGAGTGTCATTTCAAGTCAGTAACTTATTTGTACTGGAGAAAGTATGAGCTCCATCAGAAGAACAGATACTGTGTAAGGAGATAACAGAGGATATGCCAGTAACATGAACGACAACCCCTCAGGACATTGCTTCTCAACTGCAGGCTGCATTGGAGGAAAGGGCCCTGAGATACTCAAGATCCAACAGTAAACTGTAGCAAGTTACACACTGGGCTCCAACTTTTCAGTATCCACCAGCCAAAGTCAGAAAACATTCTTATCCACTGTGTGAGTTTGCATTTTAGCTGTGTGTTAAATGATTGAGTAATGGTGATTCTTCTCTTTGAAATTGGTTCTTGAATGAAGTAAGTCCCTATAATGTCTCTGCATAGTTTCACAGTTCCTTTTCAGTTAGGGAATTTTGTCAATCATCTATCTGATTTCCTAGGATAGAATAGAAGACAATTCTTGTTTTCTTACTTTCTATGCTGGAGAGATGGCTCAGAGGTTAAGAGTATTGACTGCTCTTCCAGAGGTCCTGAGTTCAATTCCCAGCAACCACATGGTAATGAGATCTGATGCCCTCTTCTGGCCAGCAAGCATATACACAGACAGAACACTGTATACATAATAAATAAATCTTTAAAAAAAAAAGAAGAAGAACATGCTATGTTATGTTAAAACTCATGATTGAAAGGACTGGGGATACTGGTCAGTCAGTATACTGCTTGCCAAGCAAGTTTGAAGATTTTATTTAAGCCCCAGAACTCACATAATAATTGATAATAATAATAATAATTAACACAATAAATATACTCCTACATTTAAGATTCAAGGAACATTGTGGAAAGGGGCATAGACTGTAAGAAGCAGAGAAGTAAGAGATTGACTGTGACATTATGTGTCTTATTAATGTCAGAAGCTATACTTATAAAATCACACCAACATGACTGCCCAAACATATGATAGAGAGAGAGAAAGAGAGAGAGAGAGAGAGAGAGAGAGAGAGTAATCCCAGCACTCTGGAGGCAGAGGCAGGCGGATCTCTGGGAGTTCGAGGCCAGCCTGGTCTACAAGAGCTAGTTCCGGGACAGGCACCAAAGCTACAGAGAAACCCTGTCTCAAAAACCAAAAAAAAAAAAAAAAAAAAAAAAACCAATTATAGAAGAGATCATTGATTTGAATAAGAGCAAGCAGGCACATAGTAGGAGTTTGGAGGGAGAAAAGGCAAAGGTAATATAATTATAATCACAAAAAAATAAGATTTAGATAAAACAGAGAAAATATATTTGCATGTTCATACTCCCACACACAAAGAAGCACATAGACATATTGAACACACACACCATAATTATGTTTACATTTATAAATACAATTGCAAGCAACCATATTCACTGTTTTGTTTAATCTAGTAGAAATTTCTACAGTGTCTACTGTTTCCTAGAGAAAGTGCTAGATGATACAAGACACAATGAACTTGTATCTTGCCAACGCTGTTGAAATAATGACCCACTCAACTCCTATAAAAAACATTCTGGAGCCAACCTTCTACCTGGAAGGATACATTCTTCTTATGTGTTCTATCAGCATCAAAAATCCTGAAGAACTTATTGAAATTTAGCTTTTAGGACCTCACCTAAAATAAATACATAAGAAGTCATGAGAACATCTGCTTCAGGGAAATCAACTGAGTAAGTCTTCAAGGTGATCTTGAAGCAGATGGTGGGTGGGTGTACTGAAACTGGAAAGCTCCAGCACTGAAGTGGAGGTCCTGATGGGATGTAGGAGAATCCAATGAGACTGTCCTGACGAGTGTGCGACAGAGCAGAAGTTGGTGCATGTGCCACTCAGGTTTCGAATGCTATAACAAAATACTAAGAAAAGCAATGAGAGGACAATGTACGGTCTGACTCAAGGGTTCAGAACATTGGGTCTATCATATTCTGACCCAAGGGATTCAGGCCTGACATGAGGCAAGCCGTACAGCAGTGAAGCATGTGACCAAATGTCTCTACATCTGATGGCAACTACAAAGTCCACAGACAGCAAGGCCCAGCCATACCTTTCAACATCACACCAAGTGACCTTCTTCTTGCAATTAGTCTTACTATTAGCCCATTCACTTTTAAACTTATCAATAAGTTGATCCATGATCCAATCGCCTCACACTGTTATTTCTATCTGGAGCCAAAACCTTTAACATATAACTCTTTACAGGGAATTTTATATCAAAATAGCCCATCATTCATTTATGTGCGGAAGTTTCCAGACTAATCCAGCTCAAGTATATTTTATGACCGTTGACCCAGAAGGTAATTCAGATGATGAATGGAGTATGGTGTACCTTGGTGTGGGCATCATTCCAGAGATAGAATTATAAGCCATGAAGTACACATGGTGAGGCATTTTGCCTCTTTGACATGTTTGAGGAGATGAAAATTTACACTATCTAACTTTAGTAAAAGAAATAGAAGGCATTAAATTAGTTACATTGAAAAATTAATAAGAAAGCATAGCAAATAAACTGTTGTTCAAGCAGTGACATTGAGCCTCATTCTGAAGGCTGTGGGATATCCCTGTTGAAATGATCCCTTTGACCATTATAGGAAAGAGAGTAGAAGAGCATGTGAGATAGAAAGTTGGCTTAACATGAGTCTAGGAAGAAGAACGCATCTTGAGTTAATATACAGCAGAGAAGATGGATGAATGATTTTGGATACCAACTGTGTGGGCACAGAATAAGCAATAATTGACAGTCGACAGAAAGTAAAAGTAATATATATATATATATATTAGGACTGGGGTTAATTTGGAAGAAGTAGAGTAATAACAGCTTTATATTGAAAATGTTTCCGTTCAAAACATTAGGTACATGAGCTGAGTCAGCTTCAAGATCAGATGCTTGATTAAGCATAAGTATTTGAACTATTATTGTAAACTGGAGAAAATCAACCCTAAAGGATCTGTCTGCCCAGCTGGGAGTTGGTGGCACATGCCTTTCATCCTAGCACTCGGGAGGCAGAGGCAAGCAGATCGCTGTGAGTTCAGGGCCAGTTTGGTCTACATGGTCTACAAGAGCTAGTTCCAGAACAGGCTCCAAAAAAAAAAAAAAAAAAAAAAAGCATTCCATCGGAAGTGGCAGGGAAAGTCACCATTCACTGCGGCTCCTATTGTTTCTAGCTCCCCTTCTAACACCTCTGCTGCCTCTTGCAGAACTGACACCTCCTCCCACTAAAGAAAACAAAACAAAAAAACTACAGAGAAAGCCTGTCTTGGAAAACCAAAAAAAAAAAAAAAAGAAAAAGAAAAAGAAAAAAGAAACTATCTGTAGATCTGTAGATACATACTGCTTCAAAATGTCTGAAAAGGAATTACTGCTTTTTACCACATTTATTTATGTTTCTTACAAAATTTTATTCAAGTGTTTTCCATCAAGAGGATTCTATCATTAAACCAGCAGACCTAGCAACACTTGCTAGCCTGCTGGAAATACAGACTTGTGGCACTCACTATTAACAGAGAATCCATTCAGCACATTAAACAACTCCCAGAGACCCTGGAGTGGTAGATCAGTTAAGAAAGTGCTTGCCTTGATGTCATGAGGAGCTGAGGTGGGTCCCCAGAACGCATGTAAAAGTGTTTGGTGGCACATGCTAACAATCCCAGTTCTGCAGGAGATAGACGAGCAGATTCCTGAGGCTCGCCAGTCAGCCTAGCCTAACAGATGAATTCCACGCTAGGAAGAGTCTGTCCTGCAGGAGTGAATAATGTTTCTGAGGATGATAATTAAAAGTGTCCTCTAACCTCCATAGATATGTGCACAAATACTTTTGTGCAAGCTCACACACTGTACCTTCATGCAGATTCATGGGTAAATACACACACACACACACACATATACTGATAACTGATACATACAATAATTTATAAGATCTCACCATGTTAGTTCATGGATTGGCAAGGAGAGAAAATAGTTGATGAAGGAAGAAGTTAGCCTTTAGCCCAGGAACTTTGCTGTGACAAGGCCTCTTGTGCTTGAGAACATTGTGTCCCACATTTGAAAGAGAATTTCTACCCAAGTTTAGTACACTCGGATTATCTTCTCAGTTTTAGTCTTGTGTGAAAACAGTTTCCCATGTGCAATTTGATAAAGTGTAAATAGGATTCCTGCCTTTCTTCATGCTTTTTGTTCTTCCAACTAAATGAGACATGGGAGAACTTAGTGACTTTAACCCAAACTGACTTTCCTCAACTATAGCACGGAAACTTTGTGGTTTTCAGATGCTTCAGAACATGAATCGTCGAAAGGATGAAAAGGTTGTTAGTGGGTTTTAAAACGTTTAATTCATATTTGATTGTTTTAATTTCCATCTTCTGAAAAGTTCTTTCAGTGAACTCTCTTATGCCTCCCTTTGACATTTAGATTAAAGTAAAATCCTCACAAGGCAGGAGAGTGTCCTAACATTGAAGATGTTTCGTTTCATAGTAATTTAAAAAATATCTTCGGAGTCACAGCCCTCTCCTATTGATGCTTGTCCTCCCTCCATCCTGGAGAACACCCAGCTCTCCCAGCAGAACTTGATGCTGAAACATCAGCTCTTTCGTGGTGGGGGAGAAGAGAGGGTGAGCCTTCTGACCCGCTCGTTTCTTGCCAGCTTCTACTTTTAGAGCCACACTGACCTTTCTCACGGGCAAGTTCTAAGGAGAATATTCACATGGCTTTGGGAGACTTAAAAATATTTCACTCTTTCACTTTTGAGTTTACATGATTAATGGCCATACAATTATTATTTTATTGTCATGGTATGAGGAAAACCAATGTTGTTTTAATACATTGCTTTTTAAAGGGTATTTTCTTAAAGTAGTGCTAAACTCTGGGGCCAGAGAGATGGCTCAGACAGTAAAGACAGTTGTTGTCAAGGTTGAGTAGCTGAACTCTATCTCCTCGGCCCATTTTCTGGCAGTGAAGAAGTTTTCATGTACCATCTTTTGTTTCTTACTGGGTTTTCATCGCATCCTTCTCCA
The DNA here is from genome assembly GCF_014885135.2 of Alexandromys fortis. Classification (NCBI taxonomy): domain Eukaryota; kingdom Metazoa; phylum Chordata; class Mammalia; order Rodentia; family Cricetidae; genus Alexandromys; species Alexandromys fortis. Next base: position 4,628,913 of record NW_026067905.1, on the reverse strand, counting down.
AGAATGGGGTGGTCCATTCATAGAGAGTAAACATTGTGATATTGTAATATAAGTCAGAATTGATAATCTTAAATGTGATAAAAAAAAAAAAAACAGACTGACATGGGGATTTAAGTTAAACAGGAACAAAAAAGGAGATGGCATTCAGTTTGAGAACTTATAAAGAAAGGATACTGTTTTCTGTCTGGGGAATTTATAGAAGTAAAAACGTTAGTGACTAATGGTGGGATAGTAGCCATTATAGCTATGGGATGGGAGATAACTGAAAAGCTCTCAGAAAGCCTTGGGGGACCAGCTGGGGACAGTCCTGTGGGCCAGGAATACCAGGAGGACCCACCTTTCATCCTCAGCATGTCTTAGGGCTGTGGCTACCAGCCTCTGGGACAGCAAGACTCATCAGATTCAGGTCTGGAAGTATGCAGCGGCACTGTGAGTCCTGTAGTTTGGGTCAAGCAGAAGTCTTGGGTTCTGGGAGCTAAGGGTGAGTCTCATGGTGAGCCCTCATGGTAATCTTCCTTCTCTGTTGAATCTACTGGAAGGTTACTGTGTTCTGATGCTAAAGCATCAGCTTCCTTCCTTGTTTTCAACATCAGTGGTCCTAACTCTGAGGTCCCAGAATACCCAAATTTTCAGAAATGCCAGTCTGCCACACCTGGCACTTAATGGCTAACTGCAAGAAGGTGAAAAATTAGAACCAAAATTAGGACCAAACAGCAGACAGCTTTCCAGTTTGTGGTGGTGGTTGGGGGAGGGGAGACTCTGGGTGTACCAAAAGTTGCCAGAAATTAACTGTCAGGCCCACTGGAAACTAGTGAAAAAATTGTGTCTGTTTTGGGTTGTCAAGGCCATTTTCAGGATGCCTGCTGCTAAGCCGTGCTAGTGGCCCCTTGGTAGCCAGATCTCTGCAGCACATCTACTCTTGGCACATAGCGTGCCGGCTATCAGGAAATTCTATATAGGATGGGAACCCACTGACTTCCAAAAAAAAAAAAAAAAAAAAAAAAAAAAAAGGAAGAAAACCTGTTCCAACAAGTTATTTTTCAGTTTTTCAGTCCCCTTCACATATGTAGGTACACATGCATTGGGGTATGCATGCATTATGTACATGTTCCTGTAGCAGCTGGAGGTTCAGAAGCCCAATAAAAGCTGGGTGGGTGTAGTACCCCACCTGTATGCCAGGATACACAGGATTCAGAGACAGGGAATCTCTGCCAGCCAGACTACTAGGAACCTCTAGCAAGAGACCCTACCTCAATATAAAAAATGGAGAAGAACCCAGAAATCTTACACATTCAAGGTGAGTTCCTACAAGGCTCATAATGTGCTGCTACATTCCGAAGCACGTGTTTTACTTTCAGCTATTTTTTTTTCTAGAGGTGAAGTCTCATGTATCCCAGGCTTGCCTCGAGCATACTACGTAGCCAGTTAAACACGAGGTGGGCTCTGGTGGCGCACACCTTTGATCCTGGCACTAGGGAAGCTGAGACGGGTGGATCTCTGATGTGAGTGGCCAGCCTGGTCTACAAAGCAAGTTCCAGGACAGGTTCCCAAACTATATAAATCCAGGCTCGACCAAACCACTCTCTCCCCCCGCCCAAAAAAAGCAATGAACATATTTTGAAAGTTATTTCTTTAGCTTTCTCTGCACTTATAGCTCATGAAATTATAACATTGTCCAGCTTTCACAAATGTATGCATTTCCTGTATCGATTGCCATATGTTCCTTCATCTTTTTGATGTTCTAAAGAAAAATGTAAATCTAGAATTGCATTAGTTAATAGGACAAGGAAATGTAATTACATTGTTAACTTTAACTAGTACCATAAAAATCAGAGAATTAGCCATAACAAATGTAAATACTTTCAGCCTTTTGAAAGATTTATTTTCATTTTATCTGTATGAATGATGCCTGCATGTATCTAAGGCAGCATGTGCATGTGGAATTGGAGTTAGGATGGTTGTGAGCCTCCATGTACATCCTGGGACCCAAAGCCAGGTTCTGTGCAAGAGCAACAAAGGCTCCTAAGAGCTGAGTTATCTCCGCAGTCCCACTTTTACCCTTTTCTTCGCTCACCTTCTTAATGTTTTATAGCTTTCTGCTGTTTACTGCTCTCCAAGGGTACTGCTTCCTCACTCAGGTAAAGTTTCAAGTTGACCTGAGTTTCTTCTTTTGCCGTTATAACATCTGTGCCATATCTCTTACACATGTCAGTGTGTACAGTTCACGGTATCCCTGACCTCCGTCCCTAACAGCATGAGTTGATAGTGTGTATTATATCACATTGGTTGACAACATGGACAAGGTCCAGCAAGTTTTACATATTTAACCAAATTAATTTCTAAACTACAGCTCTGCAGTCTTATTTATTTTCCATAAGACTGCTTCATCATCGAGGAAGAAAAGAGAAAAATAAAACAAATTAAAAGGAGAAAAAATGAAAGATATCAGTATAGTATATTTTTAACAAAAATTCAAAATGTCTGGAAATAAGAAAAATCAAACCCTAAAAAAAGCTGTAATTAATCATACCTTTCACACCTTAATATCACTATCAGAAGGAACAGATTCACATGATTTCTGCTGCTGAGCCTTTCATGATCACCACAGTGAGTGTGAAAATTTTAGATGTCCATCTCATTGTAGAATAAAATTGCTTGGTTGCAAAAAAAAAAAGAAGGCACATGTGGTGATTTGAATAAGAATGGCCCCATAGTCTTATATATTTGAATACTTAAGGAGTTGCATTATGACGTGTGACTTTTTTGGAGGAAGTGTATGTGGGGGAGGTTTTCAGTTTCAAATGCACAAGCCAGGCCCAGTGCTGCTCTGTCTTCCTGCTGCCTGCCTTTCTGGAAGTAGAAATCTCAGCTTCCACTCCAGGACCATGTGTGCCTGTGTGCTGTCATACAGTCTGCCATGACAATAACAGACTAGACCTCTGCATTGTAAACCAGACCCAATTAAGTATTTTCCTTAATAAGAGTTGCTTATTAACTGAGACAGCATAGTCACTAGTTAGGGTTTCTATTAACTAAGACAGCATGCTCACACCTGGTGGTGGTAGCACACACCATTAGTCCCAGAACTCTGGAGACAGAAGCAGGCAGGTCTCTGTGAGTTCAAGGTCAGCTTGGTCTAAAAACCAAGACAGCAAGAGCTCGCTCTCTCTCTCTCTCTCTCTCTCTCTCTCTCTCTCTCTCTCTCTCTCTCTCTCTCTCACACACACACACACACACACACACACACACACATCTCTCTCTCTCTCTTACACACACACACACACATACATACACAAATACAAAGAAAAGAAAAGGACAGAATGCTCACATTTATTCCTAACACAATTATATTTTCAGGAGAATAAACACTACTCACTTGATTTCATGTATTTCCTCATCTCTTTCCATTTTTACGTTGCTTCCTGGCCAGTTAGAAGGCACTTTGGCTCCTGCAATGAAGTTCTGAAAGTATACATGTTCTATTCTCAGAAAAATTGTATTATAGCTACTGACAAAATAAGTTAATATGATGTTGATTACGAAGAAAATATTTTGTCTTCCATCTGGTTTTTTATAATCATCCCCAGCTTCCTGAACATTGAGATATTAATTATTATTCTCAAATATAAATATATATATGGGTGTGTGTATATATGTGTGTGCAACTTTTGAAATAATTATTGTGTTGTACAAATAATGGAATCATATGACAACAGTAATATATTAGTCTTAAATAGTTCCATCAATATTCAGTTTAGATACAAAAAAAATGTTTGAAATAATTAACAAAGTCACAATAAGAACAATATGGTTAGCAGAGGGTTGGAGAACAGGAAATGCCTGACTATTAGCAGCATTTACAAATAATCTAACTGGGAACTAATATTCTATTTTCCTTTCATGCATAAATAGTGGCTTAGAGTTTTCAGTTGCATTTGTAAGTCCCTCCATCCACAAGAGTGGCCAAGCTCTTCCCCTGAGGTCTCTAATTGCCAGGTTTCACCCATAGAACACTCGAACTGCCCTAACTGCTGGACCCTGCCCTAACCCTACAGAGCAAAAAAACTCCATCTCTGGACATGAAATCCCACCAACCCCCACCCTGGAAAGTTCTACCTCCTTCTCAAGAAAGTCTATATAAGTCCTGTATCCTGTTTGGTTCTGTTTCTTGCCTAAGCAGAGACAGCCATATTCCTGTTTTTTTTTTTCCCTTCCAATAATTCACCTGTTGTGTGATGCTACTTTGTGGTACTCCTTGGCTTCCAGCTGCCAGGATTTCCAACCTTTCCATCTGAACTGCAATATTTACAGCATGTTGTCTATGTTAACAGTTTGGGATTAATTATGAAATCATAGCACAATCAATAGACATTGAAAGCAACAAAACTTGATAAATAAACTACATCACATCTTAATGATATGGAAAAAATCTTAATGCTATTATTTAGGTTTAGATTTTCCTAATCAGGTAAAATCATCCAGATATAAAAGACGAATTTTTGTCTTTCAAATTCCATGTACCTACCATAACCTATTGTCAAAGGAGTTACTAAAACTTGATTTCCATAGGTATGGAAATTTCATCAATAATTCCTATGACTCATGTGAGCGGATGCAGTTTGAAAGACACAGGCTGATCATGTGACCTTTACTTGGTCAGCAGAGTGTGTCAAATGAGACTTTTAGTGTGAGTCAGAGCCGCCCTCCACACACCTTCCTTTGCTGTCTCACCCCTGTCCCTTTACTCCCACCTCAGTAAGGACTAATGTCTACATCAGGTCTACCTTTGTTGTCAATAAGATCTGCCATCTCTGGTTTTTCCTAGGGCAGCTAAATGATGAATGGAGATCACACACTTAACTAAATTAATTACATGAGGTAGAAACCTTTTTCTGATTAGGAGTCCCTACAGGTGACTAGTTTGTCACAACCAGCGGCAAGCTTTTCTCGTTCTCTCTCTTCCCTCTTGCCTGTGCCCTTTCTTTGCGCTCATCTATTCATCTTTTATGCTGTTCATTAAAATGTTACATTTTATACCCAGCATTGTTCACACTCTACAAGGATTTTATCACTTAGATAAAAGCAATCTTCCTGCTGCACAGCTGGCTTCCAGTGTAATCTAATTGCTTTTGTGATATGGCGAGGACACCTAACGCCATGCAGAGCTTTCCCCACACATGTAAATTAAATTACTTGTACATGAACTTGTTTTATAACATGTAACTGGGAAGAGTTTCAGCTCATTTAGTGAGATGTCTAACATCAAATCTAACTGAAAATGTGCACGCAGTGACGAGGTATTTTCCTCTGTGTGTCTCAAATCCCTGACTTACTTTGCCTTTTTATCACGTCTCTAAACCATAATTTGGTTTATGAATATGGACATTTTAATGCTCATACCGCATTGGCTGCCTTTGTTTTAGGAGTTCATTCTGTTTCTCAAGTCTGATGTGCTAATCAAAATGTATTGCCACAGAAAATAACTGAGTTGAACCCTTGGTTTGGTTTCCATGGATATTTTATTGTTATCAACATACAACATATCACTTAAAGGCCTGGACTACACACTGTGCAAATGACCTGCTTAGTATTAATCTCTCAGCCTTACAGACTTCCAAGAGAGTAAATGCTATCTATTGTCGTTAGGTCATGTTTATTTTCACTTCTAAATGTAAATGTTCACATTTAATGTGGTTTTTATTAAATGTCTGCATAGTTATACATAAGATGAATTTTCAGCTTCATATTATAACTTGGTTTTTGAGTTGAAGCACTCACAAAGAATAGCAATAAAATTAAGTAATGGCTCCACTAAAAGTTTAACATAATTTCCTTCATATTTCATTTCGGAAATTGAGTTTTGGGTGGAAAATAGTCATGTTTATTACATTGTGTTATCACTGTCTACTGAAATATCAAGCAGAAGCACAAATTGGATGCGAATTAGGAGTAGAGAGACAGTCTGTGAAATGAAATGAGGGTATGAAAATGTAGTTGTGAATTATTTAAAATTGATTCCTTAACATTAACAGGAAATAAAAGCATACTTACACAATTTTTTTTTAATCTTTCTGAATAAAACCAGTGCCAAGCAGGCGTGTCATTGCATTCCTGAGTCCACATCTACAAATCACAGAACTTAGGAAGGTCAGAAGTTCAGTAAGTTTAAGGCCACCCTGTCCTACACAGCTGAAGGAAAGGGAAGGGGAGAGGAGAAGGGACACTGAGAGGAAGGGAAGGAATGGAGATAGGGAAAGAAGTGGAGAGGACTGGGAGAAAGGAACAAAGGACAGGAAAGGGAAGGGAAGTGGGCCTAAAAAGCATATCATAATACTTTAAACTTAAAATGAGTGAATTTTACTTATTATTTAATTTTTAAATCACAATATATGACTTGCTTAGCTAAAACTTATAAAAAGGGAGCTTTTATATGCTATTCATAATTTTATTGACACTCTGAAAGAGTAATATTAGAAGACATTAGGGAACATTGGCACGGGGAATATTTAAAATGAATAAATCAAGATGTTGACTGAAAAGTGTCACAGTTAGAAGTTAGAGGAGAAAAACAGTGAGAAGACAAGCAAAGAACAGAGCGCAACCATCCTGACAGAGAACGGGAGCTCTATGTTACACAGAACAGAGTACAATCTTCCTGACAGGAAACAGGAGCTCTATGTTACATAGAACAGAGTACAATCATCCAGACAAGGAATGGGAGCTCTATGTTACATAGTCACACTCCGGATTGAATTTATCCAAGCAAAGGTGCTAAAACTGCATAAATGTGCTAACTATTCATGATAGAAATAAGTCCATAAACTTTTGTGCTAGAGCATGTTCTAAAGCAAAGCAAAAATAATATGGAAAGTATGCAAGAATAGCAAATGGTAAATAATTATATACATATAAATTGAAAAGGAGAAGTATTCTGAACATAACTCTTTTCATGTAAATAATGTTAGATTAGTAAAATGGATTAAAAATACCTGAATGCTCTTTTTAGTGAATCACAATGTTTAAGGTCAAAAATGTTAGCTATCCAAAATGTGCTTTCTGTCACATAAGACAATAACTTACATGAGGAAATCTCCTTCTGTCAAAGCCCTTTTGGACAACAAAGGATCGATTAGCATAACCTGCCTTATGATGTTAAATGGGTAACATTTTAAATTTATATTCATGCTTAGTGAATATTCTGCAAAAACATATAATTCATTATGTAGATGAAAGTTTAATTGTCCTCTGTAACATCCAGCACTAACTTTATGAAGAATTCATGCCAACTATGTTATGCTTCTCAACTTCCTATACAATGCAAAAAATAATTCAGTGTTTAAAAATACAGCAATAAGGGGGCTGGAAAAGTGTTTCTGGTTAAGAGCACTTTTGACCTTCCAGGAGAATCATGTTCAAATTCTAACATACACAGGGTAGCTCAAGAGTTCCCTCTCACTCTGGTTCCAAGAGTCTGAGACCCTGTTCTGGAATAAGCAGGCTCCTGTGTGCATGTGGTGCACAATAACTCATTCAGGGGCACAGTCATCCACATAAATAATATACAAATGATTCTTTAGACAATGCAATAGTAAAAAATAGAGCCTTTTGTTGTGGTTTGAAAACGTAGGACAAATAACTGATTAATCGGTGGTCATTGCACCCCTGGGTCTGATTACTAAATCCTAAAAGTAATATTTGGCCCATCCATGTGTTATGCAAGTGTAAATAGATAAAACACATACAGAAGATTGTCACCTATAATCACTGAGTCCTAACAGAGTCCTCAAATCTCTAGCAGACTTTAAGTTCAAGTAACAGCCTTCCCTTAGTTTAAAATACGTAAAAAATATCTATTGTCATGCCCCCCTTTTCATTTCTGATTTTCTTAATTTCTTAATGTTCTCCCTCTGACTTTTGGTTTCTTTTGATAAGGGTTTGTCTATATTGTTGATTTTCTCAAAGAAGCAGTTCTTTGTTTCATTGACTCTTTGTATTCTTTTCTTTGTTTCTATTTTATTGATTTCAGCCCTCAATTTGATTATTTTCTATCATCAACTCCTCCTGGGTGTGTCTGTTTTTTTTTTCTACAGCTTTCAGGTGTGCTGTTAAGTCACTAGTGTGGGCTTTCTCCACTTTCTTTATGTATGCACTTATTACTATGAACTTTCCTCTTAGCATTGCTTTCATAGTGTCCCATAGGTTTGGGTATGGTGTGCCTTCATTTTCCTTAAATTCTAGGAAGTCTTTAAGTTTTTTTCTTTATTTCATCCTTGAACCAGGAGTGATTGAATTGAGTACTGTTCAGTTTCCATGAGTTTCTAGGCTTTCTGTGAGTAGTGTTGTTGTTAAATTCTATCTTTAAACTATGGTGATCTGATAAGATATAGGGGGTGACTCCAATAGTTTTGTATCAGGTGAGGTTTGCTTTGTGACCAATTATGTGGTCAATTTTAGAGAGGGTTCCATGAGGTTCTGAGAAGAAGGTATATTAGTTTGTGTTTGGATGGAATATTATATAAAGGAATGTTCAGTCAATTTGAGTCATAATATCTGTTAGTTCTCTTATTTCTCTGTAAAGTTTCTGTCTGGTTGACCTGTCCATTGTAGGGAGTGGGGTGTTGAAGTCTCCTACTGTTAGTGTGTGGGGTTTGATGTGCGATTTAAGCTTTAGTAATGCTTCTTTTACATATGTGAATGTTCTTGTATTTGGGGAATAGATGTCCAGAACTGAGACTTCATCTTGATAGAATTGTTCCTGTTATGAGTATAAATGTCCTTCTCCATCTCTTCTGATTGATTTTTGTATTTTGTTAAATTTTAGGGTAGCTACACCCACTTGTTTCTTAAGACCATTTGATTGGGAAATCTTTTCCCAACCCTTTACTTGAGGTAATATCTGTCTTTGAGATTGAGGAGTGTTTCTTGTATACGGCATAAGGATAGATCCTGCTTTCATATCTACAGCTACGACCCTAAGCAATAGAGGAGAGGGTGCCCGTACCGGCCTTGCCCTGTAGTCAGATTGATGAATATCTTAAATGTCACCATACAACCTTCATTCAGCAACTGATGGAAACAGAGGCAGAGACCCACAGTGGAACACTGGGCTGAGATCACAAAATTCAGCTGAAGAGTGGAAGGAATGAGAATATGAGAAAAGAGGTCAAGATCATGATGAAAATACCTACAGAAACAGTTTACTTTAGCTAATGCGAGCTCAACAACTCCAGTCTGACAGGGAAGGAAGCTGTGTAGGACCGAACTAGACCCTCTGAATGTGGGTGGCAGTTGTATGGCTGGGACAGACTGCAAAGCCACTGGCAGTGGAATTAGTATTTACCCCTACTTCTTGTAGTGGCTTTTTTCAAACCTATTCTCTTTGGATGGATACTTTGCTCAGCCTATATATAGTAGGGAAGGTCTTGGACCTTCCCCAATGCAATGTGCATTACCTTCTCTGAGGAGTGGTTCTGGGTGGGGTGGGGGCCTAGGTGGAGGGAATGGGAGGAGGGAAGGAAATGGGAACTGGGATTGGTATGTAAAATGAAAAAGGATAGTTTGTTTTCCTTTTTAAAAAAATAATAAATAGAAAAAGGAAAAGCAACTTTAGATTTAAAAAATACATGAAAATGTAGTGAATTGCAGAATGTTCACATGCAAAACGGCCAAATCTCTCCATGCTTAGGATCTGTAACTGATAAATACAAGATTATACAAGTTTTTTCTCTCTTTCTCTGTGTATGTGTGTGTTTCTTTGTCTATCTCTCTCTGTCTCTCTCTCATGTGTTTGTTTGTGTGAGAACTGTGTGTGTGTTTCTGTCTCTCTCGTGTGTGTGTGTGTGAGAGCTGTGTGTATGTGAGAGTGTGTGCATGTGTTTCTGTCTCTCTCTCATGTGTGTGTGTTTCTGTGAGAACTGTGTGTATGTGTGTGTGAGTGTGTGTATCTGTATCTCACAGAATTTTCAAGCAAAGCTTCCTAGAACTGGTACTTAATATAAGTAGCTTTATTCATCTGAAGAAACCAGTGAAAACTGCCAAGTCTCTGGGTAAGTGAAGTAGCAAAAGTAAGGTGCTGGGCTATGGAGCATCCCGGTTCACCTCAGCTGCAGGCAATTTTGTGCTATTGAGAAGGAAGAAAAGAAAAGGAGACATTCTGCATGAGATGGGAAGACTGGCAGGCACAGAGTCTAAACATGGCAGTGCGTGCCATTTAAAAGCTTATGATTTAGGAGGTGATGGGGAGGTGCTTGCAAATTTTAAGCATGGATGCTGTAGGCTTAGATGGATTTTGTAAAGCCACAACTCCAGTGTTGAGTGTGGAAAACGGATTTAGCACTTCTGTTTCCAGAAATCTGGTAGACTGGGAATTAACCCAAACAACTGTTTCTGCTGACACAACCATGATTTAAAATAAAATACACTAAAAATTACACCTAAAATCTTATTATTCAAACACATTGCTAAATGAATGAAAATGTTCCTGGAAACAGAGAAAAGATGGGCTGGGAGAGGATGCAAGTGCAAGGACCCGAGTTTGATCTCAAGGGACACATGAAAACCAGGAGTGGTAGTTTGTTTGTAAACCCAGCACTGTGGATCCTGGGTGCTTATTAGTTAGCTGAATTAGCCATGTATATGAGGTTCTGGACAATGTTAGATCCTGCCACAAAAGAATCAAAAGTAAGACAGCAGTTGATAAATGATACCTGAAGGTGACCTCCAGGTTCCAAATGGACTTGTGCACACATGCACAAGTACACATATGAGCATACATTCTTGAATATAAATGTGAACACACACACATCACCATGCCATAGTAAATAAGTATTTTTACAAAGGAAGAAATCCTAGAGATAAAATAAATAAAAATTGAGTGTTAATTTATGTCTTAAGTGTAAATGTGTGACAAGAGACCTTGGATCTCTGTCTAGGAAATACCAATACTTTCACAGAGGTCAGTGTCTGATTATTTTGTTTCACTGTATATGAAGAGTTTGACACCAATTGACTTTCAAAGATAAAGAATCAAAACAATGAATAAATGGGAATGGTTTGAGGGGCTTGGTGAGCAATCAGGAGACTGACCCAGCAAACAAGAAGACTGATACCTGGGACACCACAGAGATACAGAGGTGGAATCACATCTATCTCACTTTTTCCTTGTAGCCACTTTGCAGTTTGTACCTCCATTACAGCACAACAATGAAGAGAGGATTGTTTTCTCAGTCTAGGGCGACAGTGGAGTTCTAATTCACAAGTAGAAGAAGATGTAAACAAAATCCTGAAATAGAAGCAAAAAAAAAACAAACAAACAAACAAAAAACTCCACCTTTCATAAGAGGTGTGATGTTTTGAATGAGAAATGTCTCCCCATACACTCACGTTTGTGAACACTTGACCCCCTAGCTGGCTCAAGGCTTAGAGATGCTATGGGACCATTTGGAGTAGGAGCCTCTCTTGAGGAAGTACTCAGTGGAAGCAGGCTTTGAGGGCCTCCTCCAACTCTCAGTTTGTTCGCTCTGCTTCCTGTGTGCTGCTGAAACTATGACCTGAGCTTCTTGCTCTGGCTGCTTGTGGCCATGGTTCCCTTACCACCATGAACCTTTTCCATCTGGAACCATAAGTCAAGAGAAACCCTTCCTTCCATAAAGTGTATCTTCCCATGGTATTTTATCACAGTTAAGTATCTAATGCTAGGGAAAGACCAAGTATTTGCATTGGACATGTACTTGGCAATCAGTGAGAACAGGGTCATGTACTTCAACCAGAGGAACATCAGAGTAGAAGCTGGAGTCATCGATCAGAAGTGGTGCCTGCTCAGGAGATGTTTGGACCTCATGTAGAGAATTTAAGAGGTCGGACAGAAGTGTTTTCTTCCAGAGCAACTGTCTCAGCCTCAAGAGCTCTACTGATGGATACAGGGTACTGAAGTGCCTTGCAAAGATGTTGGTTGATCACTCCTGAGACTGTGAACATGATGCTATGGCCAGATGGTCAGAAAAGCTAGCACTGTTTCTACAAGAGTATCAGCCTTAGACAGTCTTGAGACTAGACAGAACTTCACAGGACCTATAGTGCCAGCCCTCCAGAGGCCTCAGAAGCTCAAGGCCAACCAAAGCCCCAAAATGAGAGGCTGTTCCAAAAAAAAAAGCAAAATAGAAAGGATTATATAAACCACCAATCCACAGCATCTAAGTAGACTTTTCCTGCTGTTCACTGTGTGGTGTGTGCATGTTGGTGTTTATATACACATTCCTGTGGAGACCAGAAGTGAATGTCTTCTGTTAGTATTAATGATTCTTTACCTTAGATTTTGGACATGGTCTCTCACAAAACTTGGACCTCACAGGTTAAACAGGCAACACCAGAACCTTCCTGCATGCATTGACGGCATTGGCATTACAAGCACACACCACCATACCTAGCCTTTTGCAGGATGCTGGGGACCAACTCCTATCTTTATGCCTGCCTTTCACTTTTAAAGTCTTTGCAAATTGACCCCTGAAGACAGAAGTCTAGCAGTTCTGTGACCCTGATGCTTACAGAATTCCCAGTTAACAGAACCACTGAAGTTTTGGCCAATGCTAGTATTAGCCACTTTGCCCATCTGTCTAATGGAATATTTCAGTGAACGACAGAGCTCCTTACCATCTGACTTCACCATTGAGATACTTCCAGGCAAACAGTGCAGACAAACCTTTTCAAAGGCCTGGCCTATCAAATCATATGCTAAATTAACTATAAACACTTGCTTTTCAGTAATGTCTTATATACTAATAATAATTTAAAGAAGAAAGTTGTTGCAATTTAAGTTGCTCAGGAAATATTTGCTATTCGCTAATGTTGGACTTAGTCTTATGAGTTTACCATAGAAAATCTTTAAGGTGGGCTTAAAGAGTGGGCCACAAGTCCTTGAATCTTTGGTGCTATAATAGAAAGAAGTCATGAGCATCAAAATGCAACTAGGGGCACACAGCCAGGGGACCATGCAGGCTGAGGCACTGTGTGGATATGAGCCAGGTCCCAGATACTAGATGTGAATTCCCATTATCACACACCAATGAGATTCTGTGACTGTACTGCTGTGTAGCCTTTTGTCACTGAGAACAGAGGCTCACTCTGGAAATGTACATTTATAGAACTGAAGGCCAGACAGAAAACCTGTGAAAGGATGATAATAAAAATCATGAAAGAAGAGAAGAAGAAAGAAAAAAGGGAGTAAAGGGTGAAAGAGAGAGACAGGAAAGAAGGAAAGAAATAAAGAAGGAAGGAATGGAAGGAGAGACAGACAGACAGACAGACAGACAGACAGACAGACAGACAGAAGACAACCAACCAGAGGTTCTGGAAGGTTCTTAGAACACATGCATCTACTGCTTGAAAAAATAGTTTTTGCAAAACAAGGAAGATAAAATAATGATTCCTTATCTTGAGTCAGCTATGAAAGAGGTCTGTCTCTCTAGGACGTGTATGGCCACAGGAAGGAACCCTCATCCATTTTGAACTCATCAGGGGATGATTTTATTTTTTTATAATTGTTTTTATTGAGTTCTATATTTTTCTCCTCTCCCCTCTCTTCCTCTCCCTTCCCTTATACCCTCTCCTATGATCCCCATGCTCCCAATTTACTTAGGAGATCTTGTCTTTCTCTACTCCTTATGCAGACTAGATCAATGTCTGTCTCTCTTAGGGTTCTCTTTGTTGTCTAGGTTCTCTGGGATTGTGAATTGTAGGCTGGTTTTTCTCTGCATTATATCTAAAAGCCACTAATGAGTGAGTACATATTATATTTGTCTTTCTGGGTCTAGGTTACCTCAATCAATATGATGTTTTCTAGATCCATCTATTTGCCCACAAATTTCAAGATATTATTTTTTTTTCTGCTGTGTAGTACTCCATTGTGTAAATGTACCACATCTTCTGTATCCATTCTTTGGTTGAGGGGTATTTAAATTGTTTCCAGGTTCTGGCTATGACATATAATTCTGCTATGAACATAAAGGTGTGGGAAACAAACTGGGCAGGCCTGTTTCTGTCTGTTGCTGGATGGTTCTAGGTTTTTCATCCCAACTTTTCCAAGCTGTATTGTGGTTGCCGCAGAAGTGGCCTTTGATTGCTTCAGGATTCTGAAGCTGACTCCCTTGTATATCAACTAGGTCAACTAGATCAGAAACCTCATACCCCGCTATTATGGCAAAGCCAAGCTTCAGACTGCCTAACTTTTTGCTACAAATAATTGGATATGTGTGACAATTATCCAGAACCTGTTTTAAAGTTTACCATAAATCTATCAGGTAGCACATTTATTGCCATAAACACATCATCACTTTGTCCTTTGAAAGGCTTACATGATCTTAAAAATGGTTGTTCTAAAAAAAAAAAATACTCTTTTTCCTTCAAAAAAATATGTCTTGATGTTTTTGTATACAAAATAAATATCAGATCTTTTCTTAAATATAAAGGATGATTTATATCACCCATTTATAAATATAAGCATTTAACTCTAATAAAACATGCATGCAAAGCAAACATTCAAAGAGAGAGGCCCACGAATTAAAAACTCCACTTTTACAATTGTTAAATATCTGACTTGTTTTCACTTGATTTTATATGTAAATTCTCACAGGAACACAGACTGTGATTCAGGGACTGAAGATATGGTTCAGTAGTTAAGAGTGCCTGCTACTCTTGCAGAGGATAGTTGTTCATTTCCCAGTACTCACATGGGACAGTTCACAATTGCCTGTAACTTTAGTTCCAGGAGATCCAATGCCCTGTTCTGGTCTAACTGGGCACTTGAACACTCATGCATATACTTAGTCACACACACACACACACACACACACACACACACACACACTCACACAGTCACTAAAATAAATATATCAATTTTAAATTAATATTTAAATCTTAGAGTCTTTTACTCCAAAAGGATATGGGACAGGATCCCTTTGGCTTTCTAAGATACTTAGAACTTATTTGTATATACACAGAAGAGACACAGACCAGTGTAACCTTGGGTAGGGTTTATCACATCACTTTGATGAACGAGCTCAGGTCAATATGGAAGGGAAACAGAACAGAGAGAGACGACTTTACGGTGACAGTAAAGACATTTTCAGACCACGTTCATATTTATTATTTTGAAAGCTTCAGATCATTTAATTAAGTCACCTTATCTTCTGCCTTTAATTCTTAAAAAGACAGCCATATTAATCCAGACGAATAATCTCTTCAGAAGTTTAAAAGTCTATTGATTTCTCTTCCTTCTAAAATCTCCTCAATAAGATGTATCCCTGGAGAATTCTATAAAAGGGCACCAACGTCTTTGCAGCGGCGGCTCGCTCACACACTTGGCACTTTAAGGACTCTTTCTTCTTATCAATGTCCCTGATTAAGCCCTTCTGTTCGCATCCTGTAATTTAATTTATATCATTATATTTCACAGAGAATTTTCTCATTTCTGCTTCCTGATTCACACGCCCATGAAGTGTCCACTTATGTAGATGATAGTCCTATAAACATCAAGTAGGTTTTTCATCATTGCCTCTGTTAATCTTGGTAATAGACCTCTTTGTCTCAAATGGACAGAAGGGATATGAGTTTTGTTAATATCTCTCTACTATGCAGTATAAAATCGTTCCGTTTTAACCCTCAGTAGCACATGAACTGCTATTGATAAATACTGCAACAGAGGATGCTAAAAATTGATTCTATCCCTTGGATTCAGTTTTATCTGGACCTCGTAGGAAGCTATGTCTATCTACTGGGATATTAGTTGAAGTTTTACCAAGTATGGTACAGATAGTTCAGATGGGAAATAACAGAAGGAGAAGCTGTAGTAGGTATAAAATTCCAATATTAGGTTGCCAGATCAAAATTAAGATCTAAGGGAGATGTAAACCATCACAGAGTTTAAGAAAATAATAATAAAAATCCCTTAGCAATGAACTATTCTTCGATGAGGTGTTTCTTCTAACCTTTGAGTGGTTTACGACTCCTTTTTAAAACTCTGGAAAATAAGCATAGATGGACCAGAGCTACTGCTATGGGACATGTTTGACTGAGGACTTGAACACTTGAGTTATAGAAATATTTGCCATAGATGAGAGTATCAGATAGCCAGGGATCCAGAGAAAACTGAAGGTAGGATTCTGGGTAAGCATCAGTCAGCAACTATGTGAGTTCTTCAAAGCAGAAAGAATGATTAAGCACCCTCCATTCTCTGATGTCTGAGAGATTTTGCTTTGACTCTTAGAGGATGTAGGAACCCAGAAAGATCCATAAAGACTGCCCAGTTATCTTGTCTTTTAAACTCTCTCTCACCTAAATATGTTGGGAGATCACACCAAGCTGTAGAGCCCCACAATATCTATAGATGGCGCTCTAAATTATTGAACTCATTATTGTATTTATCTACTTAATTAATTAGTTTATTATTGTATGTATGTGCACATATGTCAGAGGACAACCAGTAAGAGTTGGCTTTCTCCTTCACTGTATGTTTCCTAAAGATTGAACTCAAGGTGCTAGACTTAGTGGCAAGTCCTTTTGCTTACTGAAGCATATTGGTAGCCCAGACCCATTTTAATAGGCAGGAGGGCTTGGGCAGAACTTGGATCTTCAAGTGATATAATATTGATTTATTCATTATAAATATTTTGACAATCTGGGTCATGATTATTATATTTTGAGATAGAACATTTGACTCGAAGTACTTCTGCTTCCCCTATCTGTCCCATTATAACACCCAATTAAATTTATCACCTTATAAATGTTTCATCATTAGATCACTTATGGTAGTGTCTGGCTGACTTTAAATAAGCAAACACTCAAGCTAACAAAAAAATATTGGCATTTCTGGTTTACCTCTGTACTATGGGGCAGAATTAATATCTAATATCAAAAGAGACTATAAAGATTCAAAACTTGTAACTTCCCCATCACATTTCCAGCTGAATGGAAGTGGATGTCAGTCTAATTGACCCCCAAAGAGTCAGTCTTTTCAGTTCTTTCTCCTCATAGAGAGCCAGGTTCGTCCAGAAACAAATCAAGTTTCTTGCCTGCTACCCAATAAGATGACCTTACAAAAGCCACGTTCAAACCGGAAACAAAGCTCTAATATATATGTCTCAGATCTTACAAATTTGGCTCCTCTAAAATAAACCTTTAAGTTCTGGGTTGTTTCACTAGCAGGAAAAAATAAGGAGTTCTTAGAATTACAAAAATCTTAAGGTGTTAGTGACAGAGGAAAGTACTCTTTCCTTCACACCTGTACATGTATCCTATATCCTTATGAAAAGGCAAATGCCAATCACAAGAGAACAAGCAAGCAGGGCTGGAGAGATGGCCCAGAGTTTAAGATTTCTTGCTGCTCATCCAGAGGACCCTGGTCAGATTCTCAACTCCTGATGGAGGAAGGTCATTGGTTAAATAAAGAAACTGCCTTGACCCTGATAGGTTAAAATTTAGATAGAAGGAGTAAACAGAACAGAATGCTGGGAAAAAGAGGAAGTGAGCTCAGCTGCCATTCAGCTCTCTCCAGGGCAGATGCGATGTAGCCAGCCACCAGGTCAGACATGCTAAATCTTTCCTGGTAAGCGCACCTCATGGTGCTAAATAAATTATTAGAAATGGGATAAGAGGCTGAAACTAATGGGCCAGGCAGTGTTTAAAAGAATACAATTTGTGTGTTGTTATTTCAGATAAAGCTAGCCATGTGGGAGCCAGGGCAGCCGGGATGCAGCCCTGCTGCTCCTTCAACAAACTCCCAGAAGGGGTCTACCAAACATCTCTGACTACTTTTTCAGGGTTGCTGATGATCCCTTTCTGACATCCATATGTGTCAGGCAGATATGTGGTACACAGACTCACTCACTCAGACAACTGAAAAATAAATCTGTTTAAACATATCAAGGAAGCAAAGAATTAATTGGAAATAATTACTAAATAAAAGCCTTCTCTTGTAATACATCTTTCTCTGTCCCACCAGCCAGCTCCCAAATAATGACATGGAGATTTCTAATCAATTAAGAAAGCTCAGCCTGTAGCTTAGGCTTGTCCCACTAGCTCTTATATACTAAAT
>NW_026067905.1:4586807-4610811 GCF_014885135.2 Alexandromys fortis | reverse complement strand
TGTATATATATATATTTGTGAACTTATATTTTTATTAATCTATATTTTACCATGTGGCTTTTACCCCTATTCTGTATGTTCAATTCGTTCCACAGCTGGGTGGCATTTCCTACATGTCTCAATTATCTCCTCTTCCTCTCTTTACCCAGAAGTCCTGCCTATCACTTCTGCCTAGCTATTGGCCATTCAGTTTTTTGTTACACAAATAACAGCAATAAATTTTCACCCTTTCTAAAAACCATCCAGCAGGCAAAACAAATAATCATTTCAAATATTTTTAAAGTAGCTATTTGTATAAGTGAATGAAACAAAAGTATCGATTCATTGGTTAAATACATTTCACCTTAGAGAAAAGAACTTAAAACAGTGTCTTTGTATTTCAAAGACCGAAAATTTCTCTTAGATATTCTCATAGTATCTTCTTATTCCAGAGATGTAAAATTACCCTTAGATAGTCTCAGTAGCAATGTCTCAGCTGGCCACATGATGGAGCTAAGACTCTATATGAACAAAACCATTCTAACTATTTTAAATTTTCCAAAGCAAAACTGAAGCTGTCAATATTGAAAGATACTACTAGAAAAAAGGGTTGGCATTGTTGGGTCAGATCAAAACCTGGCACAGGAAAATCCCCCAGGAATCTGCAAGGATGATCCCAGCTAAGACTCCTAGCAGATACATAGCCTAAACTGGCTGTCTCCTGTGCCCAGATTGGTGCCTATCCCAATTGTCACCAGAGATGCTTCTTGCAGCAACTGATGGAAACAGATGCAGACTTGCAACCAAACATTAGGCAGAGTTCAGGAATCTTGCAGAAGAGGGAAGACAGAAGTGTAGGAGTCAGTCAGAAGGGTCAAGGACACAAGAAAACTCACAGAATCAACTAACCTGTGCTCATAGATGCTCACAGAGTCTGAATCAATAATCAGGGAACTTGCATTGGACTGACCTAGGCTCTCTGTGTGACAGTTGTGTAGCTTTGTCCTCTCATGAGAGTACTACCAGTGGGAGCAGATGCTGGATCCAACTCTTTAACTGGCTTTTGAGACCCTACCCCACTCATACTTGGTAACATTGCACATCCAGTCTTAATACACTATACAGGGCAGGTATTTAGTCTTACTGCAACTTGATGTCAGGAGCCATTTCCCCAAAAAAGTATTGCAGGGACCATTGTCCTGGGGATGTTTGCAGAGAGCCCCAAACCCCAACTGTATTGAGAACTGTTTGTTGGCAAAGCCCATCCCACACCCAACTATCTTGAGAGCTATCTGTTAGCGGAACCTGCCCCAAATTCCAACTATCTAGAGAACTGTTTGTGGTTGGAATCACAAAAGGAATGATTCACTTGCATAGAGAACTAGGTGTGTCCCCCTGACCGAGGACTCGTGACCTCCTGACCGGTGACTCGACTCACAACCAAGTGTTAACTCATGACCATTGCTGCCCCGGCAAGATCCCATGCCCCTGCCCCCTGCCCCCATCCCAAGCCAAATTCCTCATCCAGGGGCTATATAAGCCACAACATTTATGCTAATAAACGGAGGCTTTGACAACAGATCTTGCTTGGCCTTGTTTCTCTTTCCCGCCCACGTCTTTTCAGAGAACGTCTCTTCAGGAGCCTGGAACAACTGACCTGCCAGGCGGGTTACAACCCTAGACTAACTGACCCACTGGGCGGTTACAACTCGATATGCCATGTTTTGTTGATACTCGTGGGAGGCCTGCCCTTTCCTAAATGAAGATGAAAGAGAAGAAGATTGAGAGTGTGGAACAGAGTGGGGATGGAGAGAAGGAACTGGAAGGACAGGAGAGGGGAAAACCTGTAGCCAGGATCTAAAACAATAAATTTACATTTTAAAAAAAATCAAACTTTATTTTTTTTTACTAGTGTGAAAGCAAAGATGGGTGTTTCAAGAATATTTAACCAATAAGATCACAATAAAGTAGTGGTTTTCCCTCAAATTAACACTGCATTATTTTATTTGATTTTCGTAGTTATTTATTTTTCATTTGCTTTTAGTTTTTTAAGAGGTTTTTGGAGATCAATATCAGAAAGGAAGAAATGTTTTCCTTTTGTTTTAGTGCCTGTGGCAGGTGATTCCATGAGTCAAGCCTGTTTCTCCCAGTTTGGGTCAATTCTTCATTCCCTGGATCAGGACTGCTTTCCTCTCTCAGCCTTTTTTAATTTCCTTTTTGCATTTGGAGATTTGAGACAGTTACTTTTTGTGTTTGGTACCTGTGGTGGTTTAAATAAGAATGACACCTTAGGCCCATCTATTTGAATGCTTAGTCATCAGGGAGCAGTACCATTATCAAGGATTAAGAGGTGTGGCCCAACCAAGGACCAGTGACTAGTTCTCTCCTCCTCCTGCTGTGCACCCATTGTCAAACTCTCACCTTCTCTGGCACCCTGTCTGCCTTCTGCCTGCTTGCTGCCTTGGCCACCACCATGAAGACAATGGACTAAATCACTGAAACTGTAAGTGAGCCTCAACTAACTGCTTTCTTTTATAAGAGTTGCCTTCCTCATGGTATTATTGTGAGAGCCAAGGTTACGTTTTAAGTTTTAATTACTATGCCTTAGAGACCTATGGGAAAAAAAAAAAATGCTTCTGATCTGCAAGCCGCTTGCCCAAAGACAGACAGTTCCTGAAAAGTTGGGGGCTATTGTTTATGGGAGAGAACAAGGCACAGGTTTTCACTCCCCTAAACAAGTTTGTTTGACCTAACTGTACTGACTGTGCTTGATCACACTGTGAACATGAGGTTCACAAGCAGGAAATATGTCAAGATGTATGCTTGTCCCTGGTTGAACATGATGCAAAATACTTAGCCATTGCAAAGCATGACTCAGGACCATTTCCTGGGAACCTGGGTATGGGCCTGGCCAGAGCATATCCACCTGGCCAGTATTTAATTAAAACTTGCTTCAAACTTGGCTTTGAATTGTGTTAGTGCTCTTTTGTAGATCAGTGGGATTAACTGTGTCTCTTCACAGCAATAGAACACCGACTAAGAAACATCACAGCAGTTTTATAAAACAAAGAAAAAGTGAAACGGGATAAAAGATTGTGGAGTAAGTCAGAACACCAGTTTTGGATCAGGCCCATACAAGATCTCCTCCATTTACTATTTGTGTGAAAAGTGATGCTTTATTAAAACTGTTCCTATTTTACATGTAATTATTTTGGGTTAATATTAAGGAAGTCACCTGACTCCCTCTAGAAAACTTACAAATTCAATATTGAGAATATGTTGCTGAGATCTGTTTCCTCTAGCAGGCATTCACTTTTCAGAAGTTCTGTGTTTATTCCTCATCCTCTTTCTGCTGTGTCAGAATGTCATCTGGAACAGCACAATGTCTCTGAGCATATAAAGAGTTGTCTTTAAAGTACTACCTAGAAGTAATTCAGACTTTTATAAATGATTTGTTAATGAGTTTTCTCCTGGTTATTGTTAGCAGGTTCCAAATAAAATACAAAAATCACCTTCCCTCCACAATATATCATGAAGTCCTTTACTGAAATGAGATGATCAATACGGTCACAGTGAAAGACCCCCGGTATAGAGAGACTCTCACTCAAGTCTCGAGATAATATAACCCCTGCACCCAGTAACTCACGAGATTTACTGCAATCACATGAGGTTTATTGACAGGTACCAGGCTGGAGGCCTAGACTCACCACCCGTGCAGGGCAGTAGTTCCACCTTGAGTAGCTGGGAGAAGGGGTATTTAAGGGAAGAAACCACAACCCAGTAATCCAAAGGGGGTAGGGAGGGCGTCATTGGAAAATTCTGAAAATACCAATGATAATCACAAGGGGGTAATTCCCTGTTTCTCAAGATTATTCTCAAGATTACAATCTAACTTTATCTTCAGCTAGTTCCTGAAACAGAGTCATTGAACCGGCCAATCCTAGATTTTTGGCTCTTCTCTTCCTGCTAGAGGGGTCTGGATTTATCTGGGTATTTCAACAGTGAAAGTGTCAATTAATGAGACACTCATTATATAAGTTACATAAATAAAGATCGCTATCATCTAGTATTTGAAAATTTAACTTCACTAGGGTTTCCTAGTTTATGAAATAGTCGTGTGACCTACATATATATTAGGGATTGAAAAGTCCTGCTTGCAAATTCCTCAGGGCAGCTTTCCCTGAAGATGGAAAGCCTCTTTGTTATCCACTATCCTGCTTGTTTAACTGAGAAAGGGCCCCATTTCCACCCTTCAGATTTTGATTTCACCACTGGGTCTGCCTTATTATTATTCCTCATCTTTGTTTGTTTGTTTATATCCCTTTTATCTCCTTGACTGTTTGATGAGCAACGTTCTTGCCAGAAGATACTTAGAAAGCTGGAGACCATCTCAAATCGTGAAGATCCTAGTTTTTTTTTTTTTTTTTTTTTTTTTTCAAGGCAAGTTCAACTTTGGCTGTGTGATCCTCTCAAGTGATGCTCTGTCCACCAATAGCAACATCCACATTTGCTCCTGAGACAAGACTCTTCCTAAAGTGACCCAGTCTTCTTAGGAAAGAAAAGGTTGAGGCCTCGTGGGCTTTTCCCATCCACTTTTGCGTGTTTATCAGTAGTCTTTATTATGCGTTTATGTGACACCTTTAAAGAACAGATTTCCTGGGATCAGTTTGGCCCATTGATAAGTCACATTATGAATTGTACGTTGGATGACTTTCACTTGTAGTTAGACTTTCTTACTAAGAAAATGATTTTTTTTCTAATTTTTGAGATTGTCATATAATTGTAACATTCTCCCCTCCCCTTCCTACCTCCAAACCCACTCCCATACACTCCTCACTCGCTCTCCTTCAAATTCACGCTCTTTTTTCTATTAATTATCATTGCATGAATATATTTATTTGTATTTATATTCTTAAACATTACCTGTTCTATCTGTATAATGCTACCTGTATCTTGCTTTCAGGTTGACCATTTGGCACTGGCTAAGCCATTGGTGTGCTCTTCTCTGAGGAAGACCATCAAGCAATCCTACTCCCAGACTTCCTCAGTTATCTATAGTTTTTGTGTAGGGTTGAGGCCTCACTGGATTTCCCTATTCACTTCTGCATGTTTATTGGGTTTGTCCTTGTCCAGTTTGGTCAGTCATGGTGGTGGCACTTTATGGGTGTAGCTCCTTATGTCACTAGGAAACACAATCTCACAGCAAAGTCCCTGATCCTCTGGCATTTATAATATTTCCATTACATCACCATGGTGTTTCCTGAGTCCTAAGTAGAGAGGAATTTTTCATGTTAATTACTCAGATTCAGAAGGTGTTAGAGCACTCAGTACTACAAGGTTTTCTCTCAAAGCTCCACTTTCCAACACTTTCTGATCTCTGTAAATCCAGATTCTCTTTTTACTTGGAGTCCTGTAGGCTGGATAGTGATGAAAGTGGTACATCCCTCGCCAGTTGTCTGTGTAAAGATATCTCTGTGTCACCTTACCAGGGAGGCAGCAACAGTGCTTCACATATACACTTTATGTGCAAGTCCATCTTGATTGGTAGCTTAAACAGATCAGTAGACAAATCACATGTGTGGTTGTGACCGGGAGAGCGATTCCAAGGAGAACTGAAATAGGAGAGGACAATGCAAGAAGCACCATTTCTCTACACTATCCTACGGACCAAGCGGGTGCATGGATGAATGTTGGAAAAGGGAAGGCAGCCACTGTGTGCAACATCATTTTTCGTAAATGAAGGTGTCTTGGTCTATGGCAGTAACAGTGTACTCAAACTTTCAAATAAGACCCAACTAAACTTTCCAAGGACCTCCTGGAATTTTGCCTCTGACTTAGCCCATGTTATATATTCCATTGTGCCAAGGCTTCTGGCTTCTTGGACAAAGCAGCTACTGAGTACATAGCTCTCTGGCCGGTAGAAGACCACTGCTCTGTCCATCCTTCTGTCATATTTTACAATGTATAGAAAGAACCCCAATATATCTGGTCATGGTTCTGTGTCTCTAAATCATTCACAGAGATTAGTTCAACTACTAATATTTTCTAAAAGAATGTTCTCTGTAATAAAAACAAGGAAAGAAGGTTGGAGTCTGCACTAAGAGGTTACTATTGATTAACTGTGCCTTCCAAAGCATGACTCACACTATGAGGAGGAAACTCCACTTGCAAAGAGAGCAGTGACCTTTGCATCCATTTGATTCTAAAGTTTGAAAGGAACTGTTTTGTTTACTTCAAGAAAAAAAAGTCTTGTTTTATTTGTGCAGAGGCTTCCACACCTGTAATAAATCTCAGCCTCAGCTTCATAAGGGCAGCATTCCAGGTAGCTACAGCTAGCGTCTGGTTATGCTGAGGCTGCGTATCCCTCCAGACATACCTTTTGTCTCAGAAACACTGCTCTTATTAGATCAGGCTGCCCAAAGAATACAGAAATCATGAATTTAAATTACTACTGGTATTCAGAGAAAATGGGAGCCTTCTGGCCTTTGAATGAGAACTTCCACTTTATTTCTAGAAGATGAAGTTATTACGTTGTAAATCAGAGGCATGACTAGAGGCCAAGTTATTCATGATCTTGAAACGATGCTAAAGTGTTTCAGCAACATTGCTCTGGCTTCTGTGTCCCATTAGAAGAATGTTCACATTGATAGAGGAGGATTCTAGAAGATCATCAGGTGATTTGTTTTTAATTTCTTATTTTTATAAAGAAGTGAAGGTGAAGCTTGCAGCAGATGTAGAACAAGCACCTGGCCCAGTGTGTGCTCGTAGAGACTTTTTATCAACTACCCTGAGCTCCAGGATTGAACACAGCTTCAGGGCAAATATGTTGTTTTGATAGAGCTGTCTAATTTATACAAGTTTTTCTCAGCCTGAAAATTATTCTCACTATCAGCTAGGAATCGCACAGATGCCACCAACTTGGTGATCCAGTGGATTTTCTTGGGGTCATATACAGGAGGAGCTACTTACAGAAGTGTTAGTTACCCTACCGAAGCAGAAATGAGTCAAAGACAGCTGCATCACCAAGTCCACCCCAGCATGGGTAACAGCTCACAGAGAAGGGAACCTGAGGCACACTGCACATCGTGAAGTTAACTCAGCAGGCCAGAGAATGCTCTTCTCAGTGGCCTCAGTTTGTTTAGCCCTCTTCCAGGTAGCTAACAGGTTCTGCCTTCTCTGAGAAGCTGATCTGGTCTCCAAATCTTTTTTGCAGCTTGACTTTGTCTGAAGGAGACACTCAGTTTTTATTGCTTACTCTGACAGGAAGAAGCTTAGGGAATACAGCCAGTTTCAGGGACTTCCTAGAGTAATTTCTACTTGTTTTAACCTTTGTTAAAACTTAGAGGACGCTGTCCCAGAAAGTCTATCTCTCCATATCCCACTAGTGATCACTGTGATAAAATACCTCAAAGAAGCAACTTCGGGGAGGCTGAGTTTACTTCGGCTCATGGTTGGAGAGGGGACAGGCTACTGTGGCTGGGAGACAGCAGCTGGTCTATGACTTACCTGTGGTGGCAGTGGGAGTGTGAGGCCCATCTCCAGGAAACTGCATCCTCATGTGCCTTTGACTGAGAGTTTTCATTTTCATGGGTTCAGTGTCTTTATCTCTAAAACGAGTTACTTGAAAATCTGGAACCTGGGCCTGGAGAGATGGCTCAGCAGTTAAGAGCACTGACTGGTCTTCCAGAGGACCTGGGTTCATTTCCCAACAGGTACATGGCTGCTCACAGCTGTCTATAATTCCTGTCTAGGGAGCCCAACAGCATTTTTTTTGTTTTTTTTTTATTATTTATTTTTTTATTTATTAAAAATCTTATTAAAAATTTCCACCTCCTCCCATTTCCCTCCCCTTCCCCCCCCCCCCTCCCCCCTCCCTTTCCAGTCCAAAGAGCAGTCAGGGTTCCCTGCTCTGTGGGAAGTCCAAGGGCCTCCCCTCTTCATCCAGGTCTAGGAAGGTGAGCATCCAAACAGACTAGGCTCCCACAAAGCCAGTACATGCTGTAGGATCAAAACCCAGTGCCGCTGTCCTTGGCTTCTCAGTCAGCCCTCATTGACGGCCACGTTGAGAGTCCGGTTTGATCACATGCTCCATCCCAACAGCGTTTTTGGAACAACTGTGAATGTAAGATGATGGTTAAGTGCCAAGATTAATTGACTTTTATAAGGATAACAGATGACAGACATAATTCAAAATTGAAATAAATAGTAAAGAAAACAAAGAAGAGAATTTTGTGGAAATTCCTCCTTAGATCCAAAAATTATGTTCTATGTCAAATGTATGTGAAAATAGAATCATAGTAGTAAAAGGACAATAATATATAGTATTAAAGTAGTTAAAGTATCAATAGGTATATTGTGAGGAAATTTTCTTTTGAAAATATTTAATTATTATTTGTTTTAGAATCACAAACACTGAAACACAACTGCATTAGTATAGTAAGAGATAAAATATCTTACTTGAGCATTCAGGTTGGCATTTTTTGGCTTTTGTACAGTGTACTTGGAATGACAATATGGAAGGATCAATGTTCAATCTCACTCATGGTTTCAGGGAGTTTAGTATACATGACCTGGCACACTGCTTTCAGGCCCTCGCTAAAACATTTGTGGTGGTGGGGAATGCACCACAGAGCAAGGTTGCTCATGTTAAGATGGAAAGGGAAGAAAGACCTCTCACCCAGCTTCCTCATGGTCCCCTTTTCCCTCCAGAGACCACACTTCTGCTGACATCACTCTGTCCATCAACACTTACTTACTGTTTCTGTAACCACCACAGGAGTTCCACAAGCTGGGACTGAGCCTTTGACATATAGGTCTTTAGAGGATATTTAAAACCCTATTCCCATCAATGTTTAATTAGTATTTTCCTAAATTTGTTTCCTTTGGACTTATAAAATTCATCTATCTGAATGCTATCTGAATGCTAAAATGCTATCTGAATGAGTTTAAGTTCAATTTTTGTAATGCCTGGAGAAATATATACTACAATACAGTTAATATTGACAAAACGGGTCTGCTGTAGTAAATGCCAGAATAATCTGTTCATACTGGTGACCAAGATGCCTGAAGGTGAAAGAAGTGGTAACTATCAGTGCATACTTGTAAGAATCAATCATACATATTTACGGTACAGCTGTTGAAAAGGGATTTATCCAAGATCTTTTCTCTCTCTCCTATGTTCACATTAAAGTTTCTTAAGAATCATAATTCCTTTAGTTTCCCTGATGTCTAGCACTTCAAATCATTCATTAGCCTCTCATATGCTGGCATCATAGTGCCTAATTTATTTGTACCTTACCTTAGGATTCTGACAGTCCCACCAGGATCCTGTTCAAGATCAGAAATAAAAGGCTCAGCAGTGCTATTATGTTGTCAGAGCCTGCACAAAGGAACACAGGAAGGAACGAGCTTCATGACTGATGGAAATGCCAACGGCAGACTTTGACTCTGACCTAGAATTTTCAAAGTATCAAGCATTTGCCCTTCCAAATTGTTCTTTTTTGGGGAAAGAAACACATCAAATTAGTAAAATGCTAGAGACGTTGGGTTCTCATTAGTAAACACAAAGGGACACCAGCAACTGTCTTGAATAACTGTTATCATTTAGGATGTAGGTATCTACCTAGATTGTACTCACCTTCTGAGAGTTTCCATAGGTGTGGCAAGTATCTTAAAATTGGTGACCTAATTTTAACAAGGTATGTTCAACCAAATCTTATTTATATTATGTTTTACTCCATGTTACAAAGCTCCATGAGTTTTGACAAATACATATCCTGTATTGCGGCGAACTCCCTGACCAGCAGGAAAGAACAGCCACCAGACGAGGATTCTTCCCAAATCAAGCTTTATTGGAGCCTCTTGGTTGAAGGGAGAGCAGAAGCGAGGGGCCCCGGGCTCTGAGCTGCAGCTGCTTATATAGGGAGTCTGCCTAGCAATCTTTGATACTTCAACTGCTTTTCTGGAGACCCACCTGCAGGAAAGAAAACAAACATCCTTGTCAATTACAGACTACAAGGAAGTTCCCCTGCCGGTCAGGGGGAGTGTGGGCAGCTAGATCACAACAACTCACCCTGTTTTCTGGTAGAAGAACTGCAATCTCTATTATAGAAATGAATTGTACCTGGACTGGCCGATGCGTGCCTGCCGATACTCCTGGCCACGGAATTGGCCCTAAGCACATACGCGAGAGGCACTGTTCTACTGCATTGCCTAATATGGAGTTATTTATCAAGCGAGGCCGGGGCCAAATGCCATCATGTAATGGCAGTCACTCAAATCGGCTCCCAGCACTGTATCAACTGTTACATTATTGTACAAAATTATCTNTTTTTTTTTTATTATATTTTTTTTTTTTTTTTTTTTTTTTTTTTTTTTTTTTGTCTGAAAAGGCCTCAGTGCTTGGCCTGCTCTTTGTCCCACAGCTATGGATTTCTGGTAACCACTGATTATGTTACTGTGTATGCACATACTTCTTCTTGTTTTGTCTCCTACTTTTCTTCAAGTCCCCTCAGTTTTAGATTCTAGGGGCACATGTGTTATTGCCTAAAATACTTCCTGCGCCTTCCCATGGAAGAACTGCTAGCCTTCCTCACATTACATAAGACTTGGATACTTGAGCTCTTTTGGTTAGTGGCATCTAAATGGGTGTTGCACGAGCTGTATTCTATACAGAAGTTTTGTATTAGTTGAAGTTTTTGTCACTGTGGCAAAATACCTCACTTAAGCAATATGAGGAAGTTAGATTATATTTTTCTCCTGGGGTGGAAGGCAAAGTCATGGTGTAAATTATGGACTGGGACTGTGTGGAAGAGATGGTTCTTCTTTCACTGTAGACACAAAGCAGAGGTCAGAAAACAAGGTGCAACTTTCAAAACTGCGCCACTGTTAGCCAGGTATAACATGTTTCTCCAACTTCCCAAAGCTCCAAGGACTCCCCCAGGAAACACTGCTACCCGTGGACCAAGCACATAGTGCTGCAGCCTGTGCGGGAGAGGTTGTGATGAAACCACAGCAAGTACCGAGTATGCCATCATGCCAGCTTTCCCATGGTCATACCTCGGAGATAGGCTTCCAAGTTATAAAGGAAGTTTTCTAACAGGCACAACTAGGTAGAACAAACAGTGTGCCCAGTTAGCAGTATGTGGTCAGTGTCATGCAGGGTGAGAGACAGTTTTGTCTTCTATGGTTAATATTTATATCTGGTAGGATTTGAGTTCTCACGATCAACTCACTAGCCAATGCTGGATCGATCCATTCCACATTCATTACTACTCTATCTCCTCTAGAGATATACCAGGTCTTTACTTTTATTTTGTAAACAACACAACTTAGAAACTTATTCTTACTAGTTGGCACTGTTTGTCCCTTGCTCTTGTGTCCTTCTCCCTTAACTGTTGGCACAGTTATCAGAAATGAGAGAATTGTGGATTTCTATGAAACTTCTTCATTCGCTGTTCCTAGATGGTTCCCACTAACTGTCATCTATTTAATAAAATTTCTCAAAGACTCATGTGGTTAAAATCATTCCTTCTAGAACAGTTATGAAAATATGGAATATTAGACTTCATGAACTACTGTGACTTATTCGGGCGGGCCAGCAGCATGACTAGAATGGTAAAAGACAGGAGAACTCATAGCAAACATATTCCTGGGGTAATGTCCAAAATCACAAAGTGAACTGTCCACAGGTCTTTGACAAGTGGGTCAGGGTCTCCGGGGTTTTGTCCCAAGGAGAGTCATTCACGCTCTTCTTAGGTCTTGTTTCTTAAAGAAGTCATATGAATCCCATCAGAACTGTCTCCCAAATACTAGTATACTGACCAGATGGCTTAGCAAGGAAAGGTGCAATTTGCAACGTCTGATGACTTGAGTTTGACCCAGGGACTGACATGGTGGAAGGACAGAACCAACTCCCACAACTGTCTTCTGACTCTCGCACTCATGCTGTGCTGTGCGTACCACGCTACACATAGGGAAATATTTTCCAAAACAAATGTTTGTTAAAATGGCATCATGTCCAAATGAATTTTCTTAGGCTACAATAAACCTAGTCCTATAAGAGTGAAGTGACATTATGGTGTGAGTTAAAACAGTTGGTAGGAATGGTAGATTAATATTAAAGTAAAAAATGTCATGAAGGAGAGAACTCAACATAGGCAGAATAGCACCTCTATTCATGGATCGAAAGTTCATAGAATACCTAAATTATCCAAATGGTTCACAAACTGTTATGGAGACAATGTACATTTATTTTATGATAAGGAGAGTTAAATATACTACCAACATTTTACTCTGAATAATGTGCATTTCAAACAATGCTATTTGAGCCATTACAACTAGAAAGAATTTTGAGAAATTTCTAGAATTTCAAATATTATAATCTACCACAGCACCAAGATGATAGAAACCATCTTTTCTATGGAAAAGATTTCTAGTTTAAATTTTTCAATTAATTCAAGATAAAAAAAAATCAGTTCACAGAAAGGAAAGTCTCTGTTGATCTGATTTGAATCTATCAAGTCCCTACAGCTCACTTGGCAAACCATGATGGAAATACGAATTTTTTTTTCCTATGGCTTCAGAGCAAGACAGGCATGGTGCTATCACCCTTTCTAGTCATATTCACAGGCATTGTCCTTTAATAAAGTGAGAGGAACAGCAATAAAGACCCTGTGTTCTAACCTTGCTTTAAGCATGGTAGAAAACTGATGTGATTCAAATGGAGATAGATCAAATGCTGGTTCCTAATAGAGGCAACAGAAGTTTTTAAATGAAGCATGTTGTTTCTACAATAAGGAAGCAGTTTGTGTTGTGTCAGGACCTCTAATCAATGCTGTTTGCGTTATGTGTCAGCACTGAGTCTTTCGGAAAATGCCCTGGTCTCAGAAAACACATGAAGTAAGTGCCTGAGATATCTTGATGCATGCAGCTTCCTAGAGAGAGGGAAGAGGCAGGTGTGTAGGATGTTCCCAGATGATAATCTGGTGATAAGGAGACAGATGTTCCTCCAGCCTCTCTCGGCATCTGAAAATTTTCAAAATGAAAGGCAAATTTTTTCAGAAGTTGAAAGTGTAACTCTAAATTGATGCGTGTTTCTTTTTATCTATGAGAGCTGATTCCTCACACAAATGAGTTTGACACAGGTCCAAACTAATTATCAAAGCATGAGCCATTTGAAGGGCATCATTAATTGAAATTCAGAGCTGTGTTAAGATCAAGAATGAAGTGGCTGCATTATGAGCTATTCGCTCTCCTTTCACGGTTTCAACCATATTGTCCCGAGTGTTTTGGTTTTCTTGATTGAAAAACATCAAGATTTTATTTAATTGTACAAATTATACTCTGGCTTTTAGAAACTAACAAAATAGATGGCAAGAATGATTATAATATCATGAAAAAAACATTTACTGAATAGCAAGATGCAAGCATCCTAGGATCAGCATTTCCATCTAATCATCCCTGTATCACCTGCTGCTTTCAAATAGATCTTATACACAAATTTTATGTACAAAGCATCCTTATTTCCATCCTTAATTCCATATTGAGGCTCATAATAACATATGGAATCAGTAAACGTTCTGAGAATGATGAGCCTTACTTGTCAGGGAGAAATAAGGAGAATCACGGAGTATTTATTTACAAAGGTCGATGGCTTGCGAAACAGATGTTAAGTTCTTTGCTTCTTTTTACTGGGATTTTCCAAATTGCCCCAAAAGCATTCATTTTGTGAAGTCTTATTAGAAAACAGTTCGTTCTTCTCTGGCTAATCTCAAAGCATCAAATGGAAAAGTTTTATTACCATATAAAATGTGTTTAAATTTTAAGAATTCTGTTAGGATAGTGATGGAATTTTTCTGAAAAGCCTTCAAATATTAAACTCCTTATGCTACACCCTACAGAAATAGTCAGATGTCTTTTGTATTCTTATTATCATATGTTGATTATTCACAATAATAGACTTACTTATGATATTTTCCACACTTATATACAATGCTTTTTTTATGTTTACTCCACAGTGGTGGTGCTCTTTTGCTCCCAGTAACTCACTCTGATTCCCTTTCTCTTCCTAGCCAGGCGTCATCAGACTAGTGTGTATATGAGTGTGTGTGTGTGTGTGTAAGAGACAGAGAGACAGAGGGACAGAGAAACAGAGAAGAGATGGAGAGACAAAGGAAGCCAGTGTCACTTTCTGTCCTCACAATAGTAGGCATACTTTGAAGTATTGATGTTGTTGTGTGAATTTATTTTTCTAGGAAGATGTGGGAAGACACTGGTTCAGAGTTGACTCAGACCAAATGCGTAGACTTGAGTTTCCACTCAGGTCTAGCTGAGAAATACAAGTGTATCAGCCACGGGTTACTTACAGGAGCACAGAAGATTCAAAGTCAACTGTATCAGTGTTAAGCCCTAAAGTAGAGCTGATCACTCATGCATGATGCTTCCTGGAGCTCCCTAAGTGACACATGGGCAGTTTACCTGATCAGAGCTTTTCAGGTACCTCACAGATAGGGCAGTGCCCCCTCCCCACAGTTGCTGTGTTTTATATGGCAGTGAGACAGACACTTAAGATTCTTCTGAATTTCAGGAACCATCCAGAACTTGTGAATTGTCTATTTCCTGAGTCTCAGTGAGCCTTTCAACAGGATGGATGGAATCTTTCCATTCAGATGTGAGTGCTACACAACAAATATGTAAGAACAATGAATCTTAGAAATTTGGATATTAACCATGTTGATATGAATTTGGAACCCCAACCCCTAGGTAAAAAACTGAACACAGTGTCATGTGTTTGTAACCCCAGCCCTTGGTAGGTTTGGAGACAAAGCACCATGTGAAAGGCCATATCAAGTTGGGAAACAACCGAGGACAGCAAGAGATGCTGACTTCTGTATTCCACATGACCCAGATGAGAACAACCATTTATACATGTGAATGCAAACACACACATACATATATACACATGTGCACACACACACATATATACACACCCTACTCTTAATAACCTGAGAAGTACAATTTCTCTATGAATTGTTTATGATTCCTTCGATTTCTCCTTAAACAAATATGTACTGTGAATGTACTAAGGTCAGATCCTATGTTGACTCCTTGATTTAAAAATATCACTTGGGAATATACCCAAGAGAGGCCTTATCATGCAACAAAAATATATGCTCTACTATGTTCATTGCAGCATTGTTTGTAATAGCCAGAACCTGGAAACAACCTAGATGCCCTTCAATTGAAGAATGGATGAAGAAAGTATGGAATATATACATATTAGAGTACTACTCAGCAGTAAAAAACAAGGACTTCTTGAAGTTTGCAGGCAAATGGATGGAAATAGAAAACACTATCCTGAGTGAGGTAAGCCAGACCCAAAAAGAGGAACATGGGATGTACTCACTCATATTTGGTTTCTAGCCATAAATAAAGGACATTGAGCCTATAATTCGGGTTCTTAGAGAAGCTAAATAAGAAGGAGAACCCAAAGAAAAACATATAGGCATCCTCCTGAATATTAACCTTCATCAGGCGATGAAAGAAGACAGAGACAGAGACCCACATTGGAGCACGGACTGAAATCTCAAGGTCCAAATCAGGAGCAGAAGGAGAGCGAACATGAGCAAGGAACGCAGGACCGCGAGGGGTGCACCCACACTGGGACAATGGAGATGTTCTATCAGGAACTCACCAAGGCCAGCTGGCCTGGGTCTGAAAAAGCCTGGGTTAAAACAGGTCTCGCTGAACATAGCGGACAAGGAGGACTACTGAGACCTCAAGAACAATGGCAACAGGTTTTTGATTCTACTGGACCTATTGGTTTCGTGGGAGCCTAGGCAGTTTCGTGGATGCTCACCTTACTAGACCTGGACGGAGGAGGGTTTTCCTTGGACTTCCCACGTGACAGAGAGCCCTGATTGCTCTTTGGGCTGACGAAAGAGGGGGACTGGAGGGGGGGAGGGGGAGGGAAAGGGGAGGCGGAGGTGGGGAAGAGACAGAAATATTTAATAAATAAATTTAAAAAAATCAAACAGGATCCTATTAATATGTAAAATTTTTATGTTTACTTGTATTGCTTAAAAATAAATATGCTATTTGAAAACAAAAAAAATATCACTAGGGCATGTTCGCTGATATTTAATTTAAGGAACAGTAAATATAAGTTAAAGATGCATGAGAGTATTTAATGAAAGCACAGCTGTCAAAAACACTAAAGGAAATATCTGCAAGGAGCCATGTAACTATCGTAAGAGGATATGTCCATCCTTACTGAGAAAGTAAGGTTGCTTTTTATCATATAACAAATTACTATGAAGATAAGAGTAATGATCTTGAGATGCAGAGCTGTTAATTCCACACAAATCTGTTATTAAAGACAAATAGTAGAACTGAATATAAAATATGAGAAAATAAAAATGTAGAAAGTAACTATTGTCATCCATCTCTTAATATTTTTACGTGTCCTCCTCATAAAATTTTCCATATTTTGTCAAACACAATCTATTCATGGAAATTTCTGGTAAAAATTTTGTTTGATATTTCTAATTAAATTCTTGTACTTGTTTGAAATTGGATGGTTTTGTTGTTTTAACTTCTTGTCATGTTGTGCACAGATGAGGTCAGGGGTGGGACAGAGTAGATAACACTGAAGACAACTATTGTACAGAACTTGTATTCCTCTCAAGGGTAAGCCCTACCTCTAGTAACATAGAACCTGTGAACTTAACTTTACAATTAACTTCCTGGAAAGTTTCAAATGTCAGTTGAGAACTGCTTTGTGCTGAAATCTGGGCATGTAAATGAGAAATCTGTTTATATCATGAATCTTTAAGAATTTATGGAAAGAAAATGAACCACACAGAGAAGAGTACAGGTCACTGTTGGTAGGCTTTTGTTTTTTAACCTTCCTTTCTGTCTTAGAATGTAGTCTCCATGTCTTTTCCTGAGATAAATCATTCACTCTTTTACAAACTGTGGAATTCTCATCCTACTACTTGAGAAACTAATTCTAGAACATTCGTAGGACACAAAACATCAGTCATTGCCAAATATACATCACTAGCTGTGAATTTCATTTGTTCAGAAATTAGATCCATGAGTTGATCTTTTCTAATGATTCAATATCCTATAGACACTTGACATTGACCTACCAGTGTAAAAATATTAATTACACAAAACAGAACAACTATATATTATTAATTTTCTATAAAGTCATTTAAAGATCCAGGGAACCTGCATTGAGATGAAGCTTAGGTATTTTTCCAAAATTTATACTGATGGATCTAGTAAAGAAAGTGCAGAGAATTCTACTGAGTGTGAAAGACAGAGAATCACTCCTATAGTTTCTATGTTTTCCACATTGCTAATATTTCAAGTGCAGCTGTTGTTAGGACAGCAAGCAGTACTTGTAGAATGAATATAGAGAGAGAACTTCCAAACCCATTGTATGTGGCTTGTATCTCCAGCTCTAGATATAAACTAACTAAGAAGTTCCTGGAGACAAATCTTAAGTGTATTCCCTGGTTCACACAGCAAATGTGCACTATCTTCAACTTCTAAACCCAAGTTCAGTATGCACATCTACCATTCTCAGTTCTGGAGTCCATTCTTGACTTCCTTGTTCTTTTCCCATTTCTAATTATTCTGGTCCTATTGATCATCCTTCTTAATCTAGCACATCTATCCTATCCAAACATACTGTTTCTATTTAGACTCAAGCCATCATGCTTTCTCATGTGGTTCTCAGCTCACGTTTCAGACTCTAGTCCTTCCTCACTATCAGTTCCTCTCCTCACTCCAGCTTTCTAATGATGTAACTATTCTTGTCTCTACTCAACAAAAGCCCAAGTAATGAACTAGACCCTGCCCCTGCTTATCTCCAAGCCCTGACACTACCTAGTGATGTGGGATGCCCTTCTGTATGCTATGAATATGTTTTATTACCAATGATTAATAAAGAGGCTGATTTGGCCAATAGCTAGGCAGAATAGAGCCAGGTGGGAAATACAAGCCAAGATACAGGGGAAAAGAAAGGTGAGTTAGGAAGATGCCAGCAATAACCAGAGAAACAAGATGTTAGAAATCCCAAACCTCATGGTAAAATAAAGAATAATAGAAATGTGTTACTTTAAGTTCTAAGAGCTAGTTAATAATAAGCCTGAGCTAATAGGCCAAACCAATTGCAATTAATATTAATTCTCTGAAAGATTATTCAGGAAATGGTGGGTGGAAGAGAAATCTCCAGTCACAATGTAACCCATCAAAACAATCCTAATCACTGTTACTGTCCCCAGCACAGTTCATAGTCTTCCAAACCACATGTGACTACACACACATCTTCAATGAATAACATGCTTTTCTGCATGTTCACCAAATACATCTGAGTAATTTTATTCACCTTTCAAGACCCACTTTAAAAATCTATCTCTCCAAATGGACAGCATCTTTTAAAACTTACTTTATTTTATGTATGTGAGTATTTTGTCCACACGTATGTACTGTGGTATAATCCTTCTGCATGCTGTGATGTATTGCTCTCATTGTTTGATAATAAAAGCTGATTTGGCCTATAGCAAGACAGAATGAACTAGGCAGGAAAGCCAAACAGAGAAATAGGGGAAAAGAAGGGTGGAGTAAGAGAGATGGAAGCCAGTCCCCCAAAAAATAAGAAGCCAGCAGACAGGTCAAAACCATGGCCAAATGACAATGTGTAGATGAATAGAAATGGTTTAATTTAAATGTAAGAGCTAGTGAGTAATAAGCCTGAACTATAGGTCAAACTTTGGTTATTAATATTAAGCCTATGAGTAATGATTTAAAAACATCACCAGGGGCTGGAGAGATGGCTCAGAGGTTAAGAGCATTGCCTGCTCTTCCAAAGGTCCTGCGTTCAATTCCCAGCAACCACATGGTGGCTCAAAACCATCTGTAATGAGGTTTGTTGCCCTCTTCTGGCCTGCAGGCATATACACAGACAGAATATTGTATACATAATAAAAAAAATAAAAAAAATAAAAACATCAGCAGTATGGGACAAGAGAGAAAACCTCCATTTACATATGGTGTCCACTGTTGAATGTGGAGCCATATAAGAACTAAAAAGCTTTAAAAAGGTTTTAAGCATAAAGAAACAGAGTCATAATGGGTTTCCTAATCTCTCTTGTCAGCCACAGTACAGAGACGTATTTCCAGACAACTGAGCATGAGATAGAGCCATCTGTCAAACACCATGAGCTAACCCATGCTAAACAGGCTGTGTCAGCCACTGACTATGAGCTTGAGAGTACAGTCTTTTGCTACATGGCAAGTCAGGGTTTTTGCTCATACTGACAAGAAAAAGGTGAGAAATATACAATAAGGATAGATTCAGAAAAAGCACCTCTAAATGGGTTACAACATGTTTTTAAATTATATATATAGGCTTGGGAGAAGGAAGAGAAAAGGATAGAAACAGTCATAGGTTAAGAAAATGATTGTAAAATAATGAATTCTTAAGAAAGAAATACAGTAAGTTTGGCTTTTGTTTTCACAGGAATCAAAAAGCTATGAATTCCTTCCAGGTTAATATGGTTTGATCAAGGAAGACCCCTAAAAATTTCTGATGGGAACAAATAACTCAGATGATCCAACATTTCAGAGCACCTCTGTGATGACAAGTTCTTCTTAATTCTACATCCAGAACAACGTCAGGGTTACTGCCACAAAATACTCCTATCAGGAAATGACCATATTCTAAATTTTCTCAGGGTTCTTCAAAGATTGCCAGTGCTCATCCATCAGAGAAAGTAATCTAGAGAACTACAACCAAATTCCCAAAATACTGTTTACACATGTTTATTTTCATTTAAAACATGTTGGCTATAAATTTTATTGGTCATAGTCAATCTCTTTATAAAGGAAGAAAGGAGGATATGATAAAAGAATAGATTATTGGATCTACTTTAATCCAAAAAGGAGCTTTCAATCTCAAAATATTTTATATAGTATGGATTTTAGTTTATTGATATAAATTTAAGGTTAATTTTATTATACTGTATATATATTTACACTCTTGTTTAAGCTATTGTGTTGATAAAGCCCAATTAAAAATGTAAGGTTTAATTAAAACATAAAAATTTACAAAAATACAATTAATCATCTATAATAGTCAAAGTTATAGTCATGTTAGTTAATTAACTTATAGTTAATTAATATAATATAGTCATGTTGATTAATTGGTTTTC
Source organism: Alexandromys fortis (assembly GCF_014885135.2). Classification (NCBI taxonomy): domain Eukaryota; kingdom Metazoa; phylum Chordata; class Mammalia; order Rodentia; family Cricetidae; genus Alexandromys; species Alexandromys fortis. The sequence goes on along the minus strand of NW_026067905.1, from coordinate 4,590,607 downwards.
TAGATATACAAAGATATATTTTAGGTAGATGGGCATTCTTCAAACATTTCAAAACATTATAGAATATGGTATTTAAAATGTTTTAATAACTTAAACTTTTTATAGTAGTGAGACATATCTGTTTCATATGTACTCCAGAAAAGAGTACAGGGGCATCAAGGGAACTCTGTATTGAATATATTATTTTTATGACAACAGCTAACCATATGGGCAAAGAAACTGCCCTTGCCTCAATTGCTGACAATTATTGTTCATACTGGACCAGCAAGACACAAGAAATCAACCATCAAACTTTGTGAAGAAAATGTAGGACAGTCCTTCAAATTTCCCAGCTTCACAGGAAAATCTGTCAAATATGCTAGGCATATAGGCCAAACACAATTGCCCCAATGTTACAGATGAACCTTGGGTTACTGTGCAGGCACTGTGAGGTCCCTATCATTAGGTAACATTTTTTCTTTCTTGGGTCATTGATGGAACTGAAGACTAGATAGTCATAATTAGTTTTTATTTAGTTATGTTAAAAGGATAAATTAGATAAAAAACTTTAGACTCACCAAGATAAGATAAATAATAGAGTATTTTCTCTAATTTCACCAAATACAAACAGACTATATATTAGAATTGCAATTCTTGCTTGATAACTGTTTTATTATATGTAATTTTACTATGCTAAAGTTGAAATCTTCATTTTTGATTGACAGAAAGGGGTAAATACTTTGGGATAATCTTTCTGTGTGCTGTAAATATGTGTTGCTATCATTGGTTGATAATAAAAACTGATTTGACCTATAGCAAGGCAGAATAAAGCCAGACAGGAAAGATATAGGGGAAAATAAGGGTAGAGTGAGAGAGACAGGAGCCAGCTGCCCCAGAAATAAGATGCCAACAGACAAATAAAAGCTATGGCCACTTGGCAATACATACATGAATAGAAATGGGTTAATTTAAATGTAAGAGCTAGTTTGTAATAAGCCTGAACTATAGGTCAAACATTCTGTAACTAATGTTAAGTCTTTCCGTGTTTATTTAGAAATAGCTGTGGGACAGGGCAGGTGAGAGAAACCTCCCTTTACATGTGTGGCTGTGCACAATGTGCAGGCAGCATCTGATAAGGCTAAAGGAGGACGTCAGATCGCCTGGAACTGGAGTTACAATAAGCTAGCAGCTGCTATGTGGGGGCTGGGTATTAACCCTGGGTCTTCTGGCAATCAACCACACCTCTTAATTGTTAAGCCAACTCTCCAGCCCTAAAAACCATCTCTTAATGTCAGTCACTGGTCATGAGTATGGAGATGTTGATTATATATTTCAGTCATACAAGCAATTTAAAATCCTTCATCCATGTTTGCACATACTTCTTCGTGTCAACATGCAGTAAGCTTCTTAGAGGTTCATGCTTTGTCATTCTTACTGTCATGCCCTAACGTTATTCTTTACTGTTTTCTTCCACATCATGATGACAGCTGACATGCCTAAGGACAGGGAAGATGGAAGTCCAACTACAGCAACCTTACAATGATCAGTTTAAGGAGAATATGCTGTAAACATCAAAAGTCACATAACATTAATGTGTGTCCATGTCAAATACATTTGAACACATTATGAAGTAGATGACGGATTTTTACTGGGCAAACAATAGGGTGAATCTATTTCTGGCCCAGGGTCTGTACAGCTTCTTGAGATACATTACTGTTGTTGGGAATTCTTTGGAAGAAAACTTCAAAGGGTAACATCTTATCTTGAGTATTCGCTTTCTTTTTTATTTTGTTTTCATTGTTTCTATGGTACAACCGAGGATTAAGCCCTTTCTTAATGCCCCTCTCATAATTCTTTTGCTGTCCACTCCACTGTCACAGCCTTTCCCTTCTTATTATCTAATTTAAATGATTGGTTTTCTCACACTTACTATTCTCAGAAGAATCACAAAGTGGCACAGCCTTCAGAGACCAGTGAATATGAACATCTATAAAACAATCTTAAAATAAAATGGTTTAGTTGGATATAATTACTTCAGCTTAATTAATGTATGAATATGCTTTTTAAATTTGGCAGTTAAATGGTTTTGTGGTCCCCTATAACACAACAGGGAATAGGTCACTATAAATAAAAATGTGATTAACTGATGAGCCATCTTGATATGAGGGTTTATGCCTATTTGTAGCATAAATTATAACTAATCTTAATAAATGAAACCAGAGTCAGATATTAGCAGATGAAAGCTGAATGATCAGAGAAGCACTGCAGCCAACCACTAAAGAGATCTTCTCCCTCTACCAGTGCTCAAACCAAAGGGGCAATCCTTTCCTCAGATTGTCTCTTCAGACTGCATTGAGCTCCTGTCTTCTCCGATCTTATATTCCTTTCTCTGCCCAGCCATATCCCTCCTGTCTCTGTTATGCCCAAGTCTGTGAAGTCCCCCAAAGGCCAACAAGGAGACCAAGCCTCATATGTAAAAGTAAAGAGCCTTTATTTTATGCAAGTTTACAAACTCGGTATCTTTGCACATCTAATGTATTGGAATAAATGGAGAGTTCCAAGCTCAGTTAGAATTGAGGTTTTATAGCAGTAAAGGTGAGTGTGAGGGGTTTCTAAAGTTCAGGACCCCTGGTTGGCTGACATTTGCCTAGGGGTGTCCTAGTGAGCTTGTGCTGGCAGGAGATCCCATCTACAGCAGTTGAAAAGATAGGCATTTCCTTTAGATGGGCTGTTCTTGGGTAGTGCTCAGGTAATCTTAGTTTATGGTCCTTCCTGCAACCAGGTATTGCTTCAGGGTAAACTACTGAGACTCAGGCCTCCATTAAACTTAAGGATGGCTGAGTCCTACTCAGGAGAGTGATAATGGTTGGAAGTAAAGAGCTTCCTTTGGGTGATGTAGTGATGAGAGGAGTAGGCCTGCTTTTCATCCTGCCCGACTCCTGCATGGTTAGCTTAGCCCCGGAAATAAAAACACACAAACTGTATTCATTTAAACACTGCCTGGCCCATTAGTTTCATCCTATTATTGGCTAATTCTCACATCTTGATTAACCAATTTCTAATCATGTGTGTGGCACCATGAGGTGGTTGCTTACTGGGAAAGATCTTAACCTGCATCTGTCTCAGAGAGGAGAGGCATGGCATCTGCCTCACTTCCTTTCTTCCTCCCAGCATTCTGTTCTGTATACTCCGCCTACCTAATTTTCTGCCCTATCAAAAGGTCAAGGCAGTTTCTTTATTAACCAATCAATGAAAGTAACACATAGACAAATGGCCCTCCTCCATCAGGGTGATCTGTTCATAATTAGCTTATCATGGCTGGCTCCTATAGTCTCCACCTCCCTAGTGCTGGGATTAAAGGTGTGGGATCCCAAGTGTTGAAATTACCTTTGTGATCTCTGTGTCTCTTTGGCACAGATTCAATCTTTTATAGCCCAGGGTGGCTTTGAACTAACAGTTTCCTTTGCCTCTGTCTCCAGAGTCCTGGGATTAAAGGTGTGTACCTCCACACCCTAGCTTTACTGAGTTAGCTCCGAACTCTGATCTTCAGGTAAGCTTCATTTCTTAAAACACAAACAAAATATCACTACACCTGGTCTTATTGCATTTAGTTATGCCATGTTCAGTTGATATCCCTAGGATGCCTGCTCTTTTCTGAAGGGAAACTGAGGAGCAGGGGATCTGGGGAAAGGGGAAAGAAGAAATACCTAGGGGAGTAGAAGGAGGGTAAATTGTGGTCAGGATGTATTGTATGAGAGAACTTTGAGACTTAAGTACTCTTTTTTTTTTTTTTTTTTTTTTTTTTTTTTTTTTTTTTTTTT
>NW_026067905.1:4570163-4586799 GCF_014885135.2 Alexandromys fortis | reverse complement strand
AAGGCTTCTCTGTAACTTTGGTGCCTGACCTGGTACTAGCTCTTGTAGACCAGGCTGGCCTCAAACTCAGAGATCTGCCTGCCCTACTCTCCCGAGTACTGAGATTAAAAATGTGCGCCACCACTGCCTGGTTTAATTACTCATTTCTTGAGCTGGGCAAAGGTGTTGCTTACCCTTAATCCCAGTGTTCAGGAAGCAGAGGCAGGCAGATCTCTGTGAATTTGTCTAGTCTACATTGAAAGTTTCAAAACAATCAAGGCTACACAGAGAAATCCTGCCCTGAATTCCTCCCCCAATGAAAAAAAATTCATTTCTTTGTAACCTGCCACTCACTTCCCAGTCTCCAGGCTTCAGCACTATAACCTAAGCTAGTTTTCAGATGTGGCTGACACTGGAGTCCTGTGGTATAAATCAGTAGGTCTCAGATTTCACCACTGATTTCATCTGCATAGATTTTAAACATATAAGTGAATTATCAAATTCTTTTGTTATAATTAATTCAAACATTGTAGAAGTCACATTATATTTTTAAGCATTCAGTTTAGTAACCGTGTACTAAAAGAAATCTGAACAAACATTCTCTCACTTCTTTAAAACCCCTTCTTCACGCCCAATCACTGCTAATGCATTTGAGTCTTAATCTGACTCACATAAAAACAAAGCATTTGCTTTTTAATTATTTCTCAATTGTCTAAGAAATGTCTTATAATAAACACATTAAGCATAAACTGGAATAATTCATCAAATGTGTGTAAGATTCAGTATAGGAAAATAATTAAACCTCAGAAAATGTCCTTTGTGCATTCCTTAAAAATAGTGAGTGTTTTCACTTACAGACAAGTCAGCAGTGCCTGTGACTGCCTTTCTTGTGTCTCCATTTGATGCTCTTAATTGCTACCTTGTTTTCCATTGCCTTAATTTTCTTTAAACCTTTCTTTTAATCACCCAGCTGTCTTATTAGATCCAACATTCACAGATATAATTTCTTCCCCTGAATAGCCAAGCATATTAAGTAATCATTATTTTTCCTTTCCTCCTATTAGAAAACTGGATGAATTATTACCAACATTTGCTGCTTGCTCATACCCCAAAATACCCCTTCATGGCTCTCGTGGGTTGGATTGCTTGATGCTTACTTTCTTAGTTTCTTCTTTTGTTTGTTTTCTCCAGTGATGACTCTGCTCAGGTTGAGCTTCCACAGACAGTCACCTAAGGAGATAAAGACTACATATCTAAGTCCCTGACTTTCTACATCTTGGTTCCAGCCTCACAACATCTAACCTTCCTCTTTCTGGAAACTCTATTCTTGTGTCTATTAAGAAGAGGCTTGGTAACTGTTCTGTTATTTTTCAGCATTTAAATATATTTATAACATTTTTCTTGCTCTTTTGCTCAGAACATTTTCTTCTCCTTTAAATACTTATCATATTCACCGTAATTCCCTGTGTTCTACATATTTGTAATTTTAAGAATTAGTAAATTGTTTTTAATTCAATTTTTGCAAGGTAAGGAATGCTTTAACGCCAGAAGCACAACAGGACTTCTTTTATAGCACATCATCATTGATATCTTTTTTTTTGTTGTTTGCTTTTAATGATAGTGATTTTAAGTGGAGTGAGTTGGAATCTCCATTATAATTTTGGTTTGCATTTCCTAAGTATATGGAACATTCTTGTATTTGTCTGAAAATTTTCTGACTCATCTGGAATGAGTCTGCTCAGTTTATTTGCCCAATTAATGACTAAAACACTTTATGCTTTCGTGTTTTTCAATAATATATAGTCTGAATTAATTCTGCTCCCTGAATAAGTCAACTCAAAATGGATCAAAGACATTAATGTAAGAATCAAAACTCAGAAAGGACTAGAAGAAAATTCAGAGAAATACTTCAAGATCTGCACACAGTGACTTTCTGAAGAAGAATTGAGTAACTTAATAGCAATAAATGGCAAACGAGATAACAAATTTGGTAAAAATTCTGCATAGCATAAGAAACAATGAAGACAGATGTTCATGAACCATTTGTCAAACTAAGGTTAATATCCCAATATAACTAGTAATTTTTTGAACATTTTCTTGCTGAGATAGTAAGAATAGGAAATTTTTTTTTAACAGGAAATAGATGCCTCTCCTGTGGTAGCTCATACAGCTCAGAGCTATTTGAGTATTTTATCAGAGGTTCATCAAGTTCTCTAAACAAAAGCTTTCCTAATTTTGTGTGACTTTCCCCAAGGAGGTGTCAACAAATGTCTATTCAACCAAGATAAAGTATCAGGTACAGACCAAAATATTTACTCCACCCTGGCCTAGTTTGGTGAAACAAGGAGCATTGGGGTTTACTCAAAAGGAGCATGAGTGACTGTATTCTTAGAGTAGCATGGGTAACTCAAGGCTGCTACATCACTCAAAAGACCACCCTGCATGTCCAGCAACTCAGGAGAGCTGCGCCTCTCCAGCAACCTGCATGCCAGGCCCCTGTCCCCAGCCATTGCTGATTTTATTTTATATCCTTAGGGTAGGCATGTGACTTTAGTAACTTTCTTAGCTGCCTGACTCTTGAGAGCTCCTTTCTTCCTCCAGAGGTGATGTTTCAGCTTGGAAGAAATGGTTACACCAGGTCATCTCTCTGGGAATGGAGTCAAAGACAGACTGACAAAAAGGGAAGAATGGATACACAGACTCAGATCTTATATACCATTTAGGTAGTGTGTCCAACAGCTGTAGTCTTTTTGATTTCCTCTATGGATACTGTCATCCCAAATGTTACATTGCATGGCTATCATTATCTTTTCATTGATTTTATTCTAAGCTTCTCAAAAATCTCCACGAAAATATCAATTATTCAGAATTCTTTCAAACATTCTGCAATTACTTCCTTTATTAGTATATGTTTTCAGTCATCTCTTCTTCATTTCTAAATCTGAGACAAACAGCTTACAGATAAAGTCTCTGATAGTGGGTTGTAGTGAGATCCAAGAGCTTGCAAGGTCTGTCCTAATTCACTGGAAGCACTCAGGTGTTGTCTGTTGATGTTAGAACCAGTGGTTGGGGTGGGAAACTGGTGTTCATAGGGATCTGAACTCCTCACTCTAGATCACCAATTCTTCTCCCTTTAAAGGTTTCATTTCTAATGTTGATACAGAAATCATATCAGCGTCTAAATATACAGTGATACCACATCTAGAGGACACACGTACATCATCTGTGAATAATAGAATTTATTTCTACTTATTCTGCAGGTTATAGGTAAAAATGATGATAATCTTCTTGATATTTTGATCTCTTTGAGGAGTCTATATGAATGTCTCAGTATATACATGTTCACATACATGTATGTATTCACATTTGTATGTGAATATATGTCTGATATATGTCTGTGGATGTGTGTATGTGAGTGCGTATATATTTATGTTTGTGAGTTTGTGTTTATGTATGGATCATCTTTGTACGTGTTTGTCTATGTGTGTGTGTGTGTGTGTGTGTGTGTGTGTGTGTGTATGTGTGCTTGCGAACACAGGTATTCAAACATACCTTGTGGAAATACCTATATATTTTCTAAGCCCTAGTAAGGTATCATTTTGAAACATCAGAAAACTTGACAGCATTATTCTAATTGCTATCTTACAAAGCAGTTTTATTAGTGGAAAGGAGTTATATTGCCTGTGTCTAGCAAATTCTATAATAAATTGTGTTACCTTGTGAACATTTGATAACTCATAATTAATGTTTATAGATTACTCTGGAGAAATAGTCCCTGAGTAGAACCCTTAAGGCTATGAGATGTGACATGTCTGGAGTAAAGTGAACACTGCTGGTTCATTTATCCTGCTTCCATTTTTCATGGAGTCAAAGTAACACAGCTTTCGGGACTGAGCACATAGCTGAAAAATTTCATCTTGCTTTTGGACTGCTTCAAAATTTGCATGTGTTCTAAATCCAGGTTCATTTTACCAGATTCCTAACATTTCTGTCGGCAGGCTCACCTTAGGCACTTAAGGTACAATGTAGAGAATAATGAAAACTGAGTAGCTGGTCAGTTTTTTCATCCCAGAGAATCACGCTTGTGTTTAAACCACTTGTGACTCTGTTCCCTGATTCTCTCTGGGTCAGTTTTGCGTCACTGCCCGACTTTCCAAATCACTCACTGTTAATGAATCCTACTTTATCCGGTCATCCATGCAAGCCTACTTCTAATCATTCCTGCTTCTCTCTCTTTGGTTGCAGGCAATCACGTGCCACGCATGCTCAGTTTCATCTCTCAGTGCCTCTTCTCCTCAGCCTTATTTGTGAGTTTCCAGGAGACATAGTTTTTTACTTCTCAGGTCTTCTTCTTTTCTTACAGCTACTGTGAATGATTGTGGGTATGATAGTTTCATGTCCATACCAAATTTTCTGAGCATCACTTAACAGGTCTTTTAACAAAGCAAATTCTGTGTAGTCTGGTTAATCTATTTACTAACAACATGCAGTGGACATCTCTTTCCTGAGAACCCATGTTCCTGCAGAAGTGATGTCATCGGCACCCAGGTGCTTCACGTTTCACTCCGTTGTGTTCATTCTGGACTAGACACAGCTCCTAAACGCTACCTGCCTTTTCAAGATCACTAGCAATACTTCATTTGAACCTCTCTCTGCATAATTTTAATACGCACTGTTTAATGGTTGCACAATCCCCAGATGTTTTATTTTGCCCTGATTTGTGACACTCTATTCCCGGGATAGTCTCTTTGTTTCTGATTCTTTGAGAGTGTAAATAAGAGAATGAGAGCCTGATGTCATAGGGTGTCCACAGAAATTGCCCTAAACAGTGACTGACAGGAAGCAAGCACTCTTGCTTTTAGCATTGCTAAACACTGGTTCCACCTACATCTTCTTTTCCCTTTTAGGTTGACCAAACTTCCTACATTGCCAAGCACTGTCCTGATCTCCACACTCAATCTCAAAATCCGGAGAAGTCTATGGCTGTAGGCGATCCAAGAAAGAAGATTATGGTATGATCTACCAGTTTTGGATAGAGCCAGTCAAGTGCTGCCTACCTCCTGCTGCTTCTTGGTAGTGCTTCCTTTGCCTGTTAGATTCTTTATCATTTTATCTGCCATCCTGGGGTGTACTTATCTCCAACTCTGAAGTGTGTTTTTAAAGAAAAAAANGGAAAAAATGTAAGTGCCGAGTTCCAAACTTCTGTTGATGGGTTTTTACATTTAATGGAGACTATGTCAGTAATTTTCTCATAGGCTACAGTGAAGAGAAATGATTTGAATGTATCTCTTTGTGTGTGAGAGGAAATGTAGAGGAAACTGAGCCCAGTGTGCTTGTTTCCTGAAATATAGACTGCATGTCTAATGTCATGAAGCAAACAAGCCGCATGTGAAATCATCTCTCCTTCCTCTGTGCAACACCTGTATTTGTTATCATTTCCACTATGAAAAACTGCCAATATGAACTCTTCGAATGACCTTTCTAAATTCTCAGGTGATTTTTCATGACCAGCAACAGATGTTCATTAGTTTCATAGTGCTAAAAATAAACTAGGGAAACATGCATTCAGAACTTGAATGTGTTGACAGTGTGGTTTGTATTATAATGGAATAATCTATAAAACTTGAATTTTACTGATATTTTTGAGTTGATCTTGCACCCTTCCACAATACTGAAGGTATTTATTAGCTGTAGGAGTTCCCTAGTAGAGTTTTTGGGATTATTTATATATCTATCATGCCATCTGCAAACAGCAAAAATTTGACTTCTTCCTTTCCAATCTGAATCCTTTTGTTCTCTTTTTGTTTTCTTATTGCTCAAGCTAGAACTTCAAACAAATTTAAAATATCAACGCAATGCAGTCATTTTGAAGGAAAGAAACATAACAATCATGTTTTATGGTCAAGCTTATCAGGCAAACGTTTTCATGAAAAGTAGCCTTATTATTTCTTGAAGGCAAGAAAGCATACTGACTGATACTTTGCGATATGGAGATAGACAGTTGGTACATGAATCCGAATTTAATCTTAAATCATATCCATTGAGACACAATGTTGCCATTTACTCCAAACTGAACTCTCAAGCCTCTGTTTCTACATGCTGAGTGGTGCAATTGCAAGCATAGGGGACTTATGATACCTTAGAAAATCTGCCATCTCCATTGTCTCTGTTTCCTCAGCTTTGGAATATGAATAAAACCATGTACTTACACGCATTTCTTCCAATTAAATACTATATCACTAATTAATATCTAATTAAGCATCTAGTGCAATACATATTTATGGTAATAAATACCATATATCACCTTCTTGAGAAGTTATCGTAGTAATTCCTCTTACCACTTAATTTGAATTTCCTAGTTTCAAAGATGATATAAGTAATTTAGGGAGAGAAACTGACAAGTATATATGCATATTGACAAAGTTACAAAATGTGTAGTATAGTCATTGACTTATATATAATATCATTTAAATGCTACCTGTGTGTTGCTAGATCTAAAATAAGTAGCAAAATGAAGTTATATTTTAATGGTTGCTTCTAATTTTAACTGATAGAATTAAGGATTTAGAGACAGTAGATTTTATAAGCACTGGGGTAAAGCATTTCTGCAAGCACCTAAGCCCTCTGATTTTGATTTTGGGCTCATTCCAGGCAAAACAAGTTAGATCTTTCAAATTATATTTATGAAAATTAATAAAACAATGGTGGTGACTGAGATCATTTGGATCACTTTTTAATTTAAAAAACAACACAAATCTTTGTTAAGGGAGCCACCTTAGGGTTGGCAAGAGACTTGAACCTAGAGTGGCTTCCAGGAGCCCAAGGCGATGTCCCCAGTTAGTTCCTTGGGCAGCTGAGGATAGGGAACCTGAAATGAGCCTATCCTATAGCAATACTGATGAATATGTTGCATATCACCATAGAACCTTCATCTGGTGATGGATGGAGATAGAGACAGAGACCCACACTGCAGCACCGGACTGAGCTCCCAAGGTCCCAATGAGGAGCAGAAGGAGGGAGAACATGAGCAAGGAAGTCAGGACCGTGAGGGGTGCACCCACCCACTAAGACAGTGGGGCTGATCTATTGGGAGCTCACCAAGGCCAGCTGGACTGTGACTGAAAAAGCATGGGATAAAACCTGACTCTCTGAACATGGCGAACAATGAGGGCTGATGAGAAGCCAAGGACAATGGCACGGGGTTTTGATCCTACTTCATGTTCTGGCTTTGTGGGAGCCTAGCCAGTTTGGATGTTCACCTTCCTATACATAGACGGAGGGGGCAGGACCTTAGACTTTCCACAGGGCAGGGAACCCTGACTGCTCTTTGGACTGGAGAGGGAGGGGGAGAGGAGTGGGGAGAAGGGGAGAAGGATGAGAAGAGGGGGAGGGAAATGGGAGGCTGGGATGAGGCGGAAACCTTTTTTTTCTTTTTCTCAATAAAAAATTTAAAGACAAACAAACAAACAAAAAAAGCAAAACCAAACAAAAAACAACTTAGTTTCTTTTCTGGTGATATAATAAACTAACTGTCCCAATAAAAGCAGTTTAAAAGAGAATGTGTTTTGGGTTACAGTTCCAGGTACAGTCAGCCATAATGGGGAAATCATGGTGGCATAAGTTGAGGGAGCTGTCCACAGTTAGGAAGAGAATCATCCGTATGTGTTGCTATTCAGCTTCCTGTCTCTGTACAGGAGACTATTCCAGGACTGGAGCCACAATAGGTGAGTCTCCCCCTACATGATTACAGTGAAAATAATTCCCCACAAGCTTACCAAGATAGTCTCCCAGTAGATTTTAAAGCCTTTCAAGATGACAGTTAACACTAACCATCATATAGGAAACCTTGTAAATGTTGTGTGTTGGGACTAGAAATACAGCTCAGCCTGTAAGTTGTTGTGGAATATTAATTTAAGATGTGTTGCATTTGTTTATGATGTGGAATATTTGTTTAATGATGCAAAGATGTGTTGCATTCTTTTATGGTACGTTTGTTTAACTCTGTGAAGCTGTGTTACTTTGGCTGCCCAAAACATGTGATTGGTCTAATAATAATTCTGAACAACCAATAGCAAGTCAGGTGAAAGGTAGCTGGGGCTGCAGGTAGGGAGAATAAATAGGAGGAGAAATCTGAGAGAAGAGATGGAGGAAAAAAGAAAAGAAGGTTAAAGGACACCAGGAGCCAGCCACTCAGCTACAGAGCAAGCCACGGAGTAAGAACAAAAGAAAGGTATAGAGAATAGACAAAGATAAAAGCCCAGATACAAAAGGTAGAAGGGACCTTAACTTAAGAAAAGCTGGCTAGAAACAAGCCAAACTAAGGCTAGGCATTCATAAGAAAGAATAAGCCTTTGTGTATTCATTTGGGAGCTTGGTGGCAGACTCCCAGAAGATTAAAGAGAAAAAGCAACCACAATAAACAATAACAGTAACTCCTTGCTATGAGAGGGTGTGGACCTGGGTTTGATCCCTAGAAATTCCTTACAAAAACAGAAGCAGTGATGCTCTTGATACTGGGAAGCCACAGACAGGCAAATCCCTGGGGCTTTTTAGCCAGTTGACCTCATGCACTTGCTGAGTTCAAGGCTAATGAGAGATTACATATGAAAACAAGGGGGATGGCTCTACAAAAATAACATCTGAGGCTGACCCCTGACCTACATGTACACCTGCATACACATGTGGACTCTCACATACACAAATTCTTGCATATCTTTTCTGTATATGATTGTAATGTGTTTCCAAATCTTCCATTACATAATTAAGTTGCTCCCTGGTAAGAGCGAAGCTCACCCTGGCGTGGCTTTCATGCTAAGAGCAACAATTCACATTGTCACCTGTGTTCCCAGGGCTTCTAGAACCACTCACAGCAACTTCCTTTGCAGGAGACAGTGAGGAAGGGTGGAGGAGATGACAGAATCCCAACCAAGCATTGCTTCACTTGGAAACCTAATGGAAGACTCTTGCCTTTAAGAATGTGGAATTAGTAGAAGGAAACTGTCAGTATCTATGTCACCCTGTTTTCACATTGTTTGATTCAAAATGTGTGTTGGGCTTTGTCTTAGCAGTACCAATACTATGTGATTAAAGGCAGTCATCAACCAAACATACCAGCCATTTGCGAAATGTATTACACCATCTGCCACACAATCCTACTTTAGAAACAGAATAGAACCAAAGGAATCATGCATCCCTAACTTGAGGTCCCTAGAAAACAGATAACTCGGCTTACTACACATTTAAAATTATAGTTACATCTTTTGACGAATAAAAAAAATAGAATAATAGAGTGCCATCTTTGCCCTTGTAAGAAACTGCATGCTTCTGAGGGATGGTCTTTGGAGTCTCTGAGCATGTGCAAAGCTTTCACTATTCCCCTGGAGATGGGATGGAGAGGTGCCTGGGAGGGAGTGGCCTGGGAGAGGGGAAGGTAGGTTTTCAGAATAGGTAATGAACACCTGCTGTGTGCGCCCTGGGTCTCTCCTAAGTGCTGACTTCAGCAAGCACTCCACGGAGATGAGAAACTGGTGATCTGGTAAAATACGGCCTCAGCTAAAGGTCATATGAAATTGTACCGGAAACCTCGGGGATGCTTCAGAGAAGGAGCTGAAGAGACGGGGGCTGCTCATTAGAGCTTGTACTGAAGGAGCAGCTTCACTTTATCAGGCAAATTGTTCACTTGTGTGGAAATTTGACCTCTGTCACTCTGCCAAGTAGGCTAAGCCCAGGAGCAAGCCAGGCTCACTTGAGCTGGCAGGAGTTAAGGCTACCTGGGGACCCTTTTCAAAGGACACCACAAAGGTGAGCAGCCCAAGAGTTGACCTTCCTCTTTTCATTTTCCATTTATATCTGTTTGTAAAGTTCAAACAGTTCTTCTTTTTCCCCTGAAAAAAAAAAAAAAGAAAGAACTTCAAATGCAATATAATGATGAAAGATTCCTCCCCAAAAAGTAAAACTATTAAAAAAAAAAAAGAAGGTGGGAGGAAAATATTTCACCCAGGAAGACTGGTTATTTAGGGAAATTAATTCAGATAATTAATTTGAATCAGTAAAGCAGCTGGCTTTACTGAATTTCTTCACTTAGATCACTCAGCCTTCATTGTTAGCATCACAACATTTTCATCAGAAACAAACTCTTGTGTTATCAAAAGAAAAGAGGAAAGTTCTGTATCCAGACATCTTCCACCTAGAGAAGTGAATCATTAGGAATTTTTTTTAATTGTTTAAACATTTGAAGTTTCCTTTCACAACTGAATAAAAGAAGGAAAGAGAAAGATGACCTATAACTAGGTACCTGGTATGGATCTTTAAGGGAAGAGGAAAAGTTGAATGTTTATGCTTCATTGAAATTAACTGTATTTAATGATATGTAAAAATTATACAATTTGTAGGATGGAATAATTCATTTTAATACATTTAAACACTGTGTGACGTAATAAGTATAGCTAGTTTCTCAAATATTTATTGGTTTCTTCTGTGATTGACTGGGATACGTTGTCCCCCACAGGTTCATGTGTTTGAGCACTTGATTTCCAGCTGGTGGCGCTGTTTATGGAAGGCTGTGAGCTCTTAGGAGGTCAAGCCTCTCTGGAGAAAGTGGGTCACTAGGAATAGTGTCGGAGGTGTGTAACCTGACCCACTTCTGACCCACTCTGTGATCCCTGACTGTACTGGCTGGTTTTGTGTGTAAATTTGACCACAAGCTATAGATAGAGTCATCAGTGGAAGGAGCCTCCACTGAGGGAAAAGCCTCCTTAAAACCCAGCTATAAGGCATTTGGTTAGCAACAATGTGTTTTGTCTATGCTTGCTATTGTTTTCTGTGCTTAAGAGTAGTCTTGCCTAAATTTTTCATGCCAGTTACAATGTCAGGAGCAGTTCTTTATTTTCTTTAAGTAACTTCTTTTGTTTCAAATTTTGTTTAATTATTTCATCCATTTGACTTTTAACCTGTAAGAGTTCAGGGTTTTGTTTGCTTCTTCAAATAGATAACACATATTCCCCACTGACAGCACTAGACACAATTGTACTTTCCCCACTATATGTTCCTGGAATGTTAGTGAAAGATCAGTTGGCTGTAGACCTGTCAATTGGCTCCTAAAAATGCTCTACCCTGTGCCATTGATCTGCACGTGTGTCTGTGTCAGAGCCATGCCGTTTTGATTTCTAAAGCTTTGTAGCATATTTCAAAACTAAGCTGAAACTTCTGTTTAATGTTTGGACTCAAGATAACTTCAGCTACTCAGGGTCATTTTGTGGTTTCATAGAAAATTTGAAGTAATTTTTTTCTTGCCATTTGTGTGAAGAATATTGTTGATAGTCTAACAAGAGATGCATTGAACTCTCAGAAATTTTATTAGCAAAATAAAATTGCCATTATTAATTGCCCACTCGACTGGGAGATCCAGACACATAAATTTGTATTCTGTTGGGTTATTCGGCTAGAAGAAAATACTTGAGAAAACGAAATCACTAAAAAGTTAGTTAGGGCCACAGATTTGTAGGGCTTAGTTCCTGGTTGCTTAGTCTTGTAACTTTGGGCATATGGAGCATAGGATATCACAGAAGGAAAGCATGTGATATCACAAAGTCATCCCCTGTGTGGAAAGAAAGATGAAGATGGCAGGCAGGCTCCCACTTGGTCCCCTTCACAGACAGCCCAGGGTGATCTAACTTCCTTCCATGAGACCCTTTCCTAAGGGGTACCAGAAATTCCAAACTGCCACCAGAAGGTAAACAAATCTACAACACATGGGTCTTTGGGGGAGCATTTAATATCCAAACCATCAGATATAGTTTATTTACTTTCCTAAGCAGTAATGACACAAGTTCAATCCAGTGCTCACTGCATTTTACTGGGTGTGACTTAGGCCTGGAGAGGTCCATTTTTGATTATGAATGACAGCTTCCTTTCTTCCCATCTCTTACATGGACGTTGGTGGGAAAAGGTAAGGTTAAACATGTTGCAATATCTTGTATATTCTTTTTATTAAAGCAAATGTGGATTTTGTTTAGTTAAATGCTGACAACTTTACATCAGCAGAGGGTTTGAAGACAACTACAGCATGAGGTCACCTTGCTATCAGGTTGTCCCAGCTCAGAATCTGTAAGACATAAAATAAAGTCAATCTGGGTGCCTTTCCTATGATCACCTTGGATTGATAACCACAGTGAGGTAGCCATTAACATGGCTGAGTGAACAATGGGAAAATAGAAAACATTCTCCTCTCTGAGAGAAGCAATCTGTTTCCTGTAACATCATTGATATGACATAGGTTGCTTCAGTAGAAGAATCAATGATAAAATAAACATGATCATACCTGCCACTAGCTGAGAACTGCGTGTAGGTGGATATGGCCTGTGCTAGGCAAAAATATGCTTTTAGAGAAATCAAGATACTTGGTGTGTATATTGTTTCTTTGTATATTTCTTTCTTCTCTCCCCCCTCAGATGGTTTATGAATATCAGAAATCACAGTCTCTGCTATTTATATATTAGGTATAATTAAAGCGGAAGATGGAACATTTGAATACTCTATGCCCTCTCACAGGTAGCCTTTAATTTTCGATCATAACTAAAAAAAATTACGAATTTTCCAAAATATTTTATTTCTCATTTAAACAATAGCTGAAAAGAATTTCAAGCACAAAAGGATTTGAAACCCAGTAGACCACACTTATAAAAATAAATAGGTTATCTAAATGTACTTACTTATGTAATTATTTCAATTGACTCTATTTGGATTTTCAACATCACATAAATCACTAAAGGAACCGATTATCAAGTAAAGTGTACTGTTTGAGGGTGGCTTCCAGCCCTCTCAAAAGGGATTGTTTGATTTTGTTTTGCTTTGCTTTATTTTGCCCTTAAAAAGAAGAAAAAGTTGAAGTGTAGATGAATACTAATTTGAAGATTTGAACTGAGGTAATAACTTTTGAAAGATCTGAGGCCTTTTCCAGCTGCAACCTTCTAGAGCTAATTGTATTGCTTAGGGTAATAGTGCCCTCCAGAGGAATTTTGCAGGAATTTGAAAAACTAAAATGGATCAGAGAAAATTGAAGCTGAAACGATGATTGGAAACACAAAGTTCCAGAACTAGATTAACTTTGATCTAACATGTCTTACTTAAAGTTTGGTGCTGAGAGCCAACATTGCAAACATGATGACAAATATAATAAAATATATTTATTAAATATAATATATGTTATGTATGTACAAAAACATACACTTTTTAAAGTATTTCAGACAATTTGTGAATATAGATATATATGTGTTGTAGGAAGCAATTAAATTTTCAAGGAAAGAATAAGAGAATGTGATTATTAAATTTAAAATCATGATTGCATTGTTTCTTTTCTTCCACTATTCTAGCATCATCTTCAAGAATTGCTATCAACAAGTATTAGTAGTACTGAAGTCAACATAAGCTGTGCTCATGAATTATTGCAAATAAATGGAAATCAGGGAAACTAATGCCATGATTATTAATAACAAGACAAAACTGGCATCATAAAGCAACAACAGGTTGTTATAAAACAGATTAAAATAGAAAAATTTATAGAAAATATGTGCTTCTTTGCCACTGAAACGTCCTTAATTCTAGAGTATGCATGATTATTTCACAGAATAATGTGTTGTCATATCAAGGTGACTTTTGTTTCCCATTATGAATTAAGTACAAGAGAAAGACCTTTCATGTCTGGTGGTCCTATGACTCCTGCATCATACAGCACCCTGATCTCCTGTATTTGACCTCTTAAAGGAGAAAGCAAATTATCAGGAAATAATTTCTTTTCATGGTATGCAAAGAATAATTACAATGAGCTGTTAAAAATTAAAATGCAGCATCAGAATTTCTTCCAGAGAGCACCTGTAGGGAAAAACATCTCATTCAGCTAACTGGTGACGGAACAATGGTGCTCGTTGAAACAATCATGTTTAAAACAACAGCAATAAGAAAAGTGACATTTCTCCTTCTACACTCAAGGCCACCATGATAGACTGTAGCTTCAAATAAGGAGTCCAAATACTCTCCCCTACCTCAAATTCCTTGTGTTGGGTATTATGTCCTATAAAGTAACTGGTACGACTAGTATATACCTATATCCATCCATGCATAACTGCTGTGAATCTACAGTTCAAAAGATGACTTATTAAATCCTGAAAAATCACATACCTATATGACAGGAATATTTTATACTTTTTTCACTACTAATTATATTTCCTAACTTTTGACATTGACAAGTAAACTTCTAACCAAGGGCAGTGTTTGATTATAGCTCAGCATTCAGTGTTTGATTATAGCTCAGCACTCAGTGACTGGTTGCTGTATGGTACCTGGGAATCTCAGTTCAGGTCTATAGTATCCACATCAAGCTGAGGATTGTGGCATTTGCCTTTATTACTATCCATAGGGTATGTGCAGAGATAGCTTTTCCTGGGCTTGCTGGTTAACCAACCTAGACTATGGCATGCTTTAAATTCAGTGAAGGAACCTCTTCACAAGAAAATACAGTGGAAACTGTAAATAGAAGACAATTCATAAAATTAACCCCCACATCTACACAAGACAAGCACACCTGCACAGAGATGCGCACACACACACACATACACACACACACACACACACATACACAGAGTGAGAGAGAGAGAGAGAGACACAGAAAGAGAGAGAGAGAGAGAGAGAGAGAGAGAGAGAGAGAGAGAGAGAGAGAGAGGCATGTATGCATGCATACACACACGTACAAAACAAATGGGTAAAGCCATAAATAATGAGTAAAAATCTAGGTCCCATATCTGTAAGGCATTTTGTCTAATAACACATTTTCCAAATAAACTGCAGTATTTTAGCCATTACTCACCTGGATGCTGTTCATAGTTTGAAATTAGTACAGAATATTACCAAATACCACATAACTTATCAGTGTAATTGATTGTCATTGATCCTTCAAGACGTTCATGCAAACATCTTAGAGAAAAATTGCTAAAGTCGATATTTCCACATCTTCAGCAATGAACAACGCTTACTGAAGTCAGGTGTTACAGCACTGAGAGTTAATAGTGCAGCCAGGACAAGGGTGCCCACTTACGCACATGGACCAACAATGCACATCAAGGCATTAGGTGGCTGCTGGTTTCATTATTGTGGCATGGCATACCATTTTTGATAACACTAATCAATTATGAATTTAAACAAGCACTATTACATTGTGAAAGAGTCAGAATCCTCATTTTTCTTGTTTGTATATTCTGGTAATCCATAATTCTGTAGCTTTAAATTTTTAATTTATTTTATATACCAAACACAGTTCTCCCTCTCTTCCCTCCTCCCGCTCCCCACTTCTTCCTCCCAAACTACCCTCATCCACTCCTCAGAAAAGGTAAGACTCCCATGGGGCATCAACAAAGCCTGGTACATTATGTTGAGGCAGGACCAAGCCCCCTCTCCCTGCATTGAGGTTGAATAAAGCATCCCTCCATAGGGAATGGGCTCCAACAAGCTAGCTCATGCACCAGGGATAGATCCTGGTCCCACTGTCAAAAGCCCCCCACACAGGCCAAGCTTCACAACTGTCACCCACATGAAGAGGGCCTCACTCAGTTATTTGTATTTCCATGTGTTGAAAGTTTGCCTCTTGGCTTTTATTGCTTGTGATGTAATTGATAACATAGTCAAAATATGTTCTTCAAAGTTTGTGTTTATAATGTATTCCATATAATAATTTCTTAGGGCGTTTTCCTCAAAGGCATTCTAAAAAAAATCTTAAAGAATCTTATTGCACAATTCAATTCATTTTTCAATAGTTGAACCAATAATGTATATGTACATACAAGCATGCACACATCCATATGTGTATATATAATCACTATTGTTCCTTTATTAGAAGTAGTTAAAGTTATCTATAGCTATTTTAAAAAATTATTAATTACAAATGCTAGAACACTGTTATTTTTAAATTTAGTCTAGAGTCTTTAGTCTATAGTCATGGAAAATCCTTTGACATTTCCCTATACAGTAAAATTATAACATAACTACTTTTAATTATCTTAATTTTTATAATGATATGCTCTTCAGTGCTTCCAATAAAATTATAGAAGTAATGTTAGTGCTTTATATAATTTTCATGAAAATACAGCTCTTAAGCTAGCTCAGTGATTCAGAACACTGGCTGCTCTCCCAGAGGACTCAGGTTTGATTACCAGCACCCAAACAGCAGCCCACAACCATCTGTAGCTCCAGCTTCATAGATCAGGACTTCTTTTATATTGCTTAGGCATCAGTCACACACATGTGGCACATAGACATGCATAAGACAAAATGCTCATAAACAAACATAAAATTAAAAAATACATCTTTCAAATTTCAGAAAAAATATATTTTAACTAAGGTTTATATAATTTATTCACTGACTATTTATTGGGTAAATTTGTTGTCACATATGTTGAAACAGGAGCGGCGGGGCTGCGTCCCCGGCACCCGGCCGCCCACATGGCTAGCTTATGCCCGAAATAATTACACGGAAACTGTATTCTTTCAAACACTGCCTGGCCCGGCTAGTTCCAGCTTCTTATTGGCTAGCTCTTACATATTGTTCTAACCCATTTCTAATATTCTGTGTAGCCCACGAGCTGGCTTACCAGGGAGGATCTTAACCTGC
>NW_026067905.1:4565301-4567566 GCF_014885135.2 Alexandromys fortis | reverse complement strand
CGGCCGCCCGCATGGCTAGCTTATGCCCGAAATAATTACACGGAAACTGTATTCTTTCAAACACTGCCTGGCCCGGCTAGTTCCAGCTTCTTATTGGCTAGCTCTTACATATTGTTCTAACCCATTTCTAATATTCTGTGTAGCCCACGAGCTGGCTTACCAGGGAGGATCTTAACCTGTGTCTGTCTGGAGCGGGAGAATCATGGCGACTCCTCGACTCAGCTTCTTTTTCCCAGCATTCTCTTCTGTCTACTCCACCTACCTAATTTTCTGTCCTATGAGGGCCGAGGCAGTTTCTTTATTATTACAAGACCCACCTCCATCACACATATCTGTGGGAGGTCCTTCTATCTATGTGTTGATTTTATTAGTTAATGAATAAAAAAAAACTGCTTTGGACCTAGAGCAAGGCAGAACTTAGGTAGGCAGGGAAAACTAAGCTGAATGCTGGGAGGAAGAAAGGCAGAGTCAGAGAGACACTATGGAGCCTCCAGAAACAGATATGCTGAAACTTTGCTGGTAGGCCACAACCTCATGGAGATGCACAGATTAATGGAGGTGGGTTAAATTAAGATGTAAGAGTTAGCCAATAAGAAGCTAGAGCTAATGGACCAAGCAGTGATTTAATTAATACAGTTTCTGTGTGATTATTTCGGGGGTCTGGGCAGCCAGGAAATAAACAATTGGCCAAGCAGCCTACTATTACACGTATCCAATGCCAAGATTAATTTTCACTTTGACTTAGTGTTAAATTTTAGTTTTAAAAGTTTCTCATAGACTAGAAAGATACTTCATTCAGTAATATGCAAGCATGAAAAACTGAGATCAATCCTCCAGAATTCACTAGAAATGCTGGGTGTAGTGAAGCAAGCGTATAATCCCAGCCCTAAGAAGGTAGAGACAGGTCTTGGACTCTTTGCTTAACCGACCTAGCCTATGTGGTGAGATCCAGGCCAAGTGAGAAAACCTGCTTACAGAAGATAAGGAGATAGCAGAAGAGACCCAGTATCATGCTTGTCTTACATATTCATGGACATGAATGCACAACCTCACACACATGTGCACCCATGGGAACATACATAGTCAAATGCAAATACAAAGTTTCTACATGAACTGAGCTAATCACAGGTTTCTCTACTTCATTGATGGTATGTAAATGCATATTAATGTACTCCAATGATAAAACCATTGTCAGATTAAAATCAGCCTTGTTAAGATTGTTGTTTGAGGTCTTATAAAAATACTGTACACAGAAATGTTGCCTGTATATTCAAGCATAATCTTAAACTATAGTTTCCGTTTACTTGCCTTCAAGGTATTTTATTTATTTATTTTTCTCTAAGCATATTATTAGACTATTGTCACAATGGAATTAGTAAATATATATCTCTTCCAGTCTCTAAAAACATTTATCCACAGGGGCTGGTAAGATGATTCAATGGGTTAAGTGTTTGTCCTTCAAGTACAAGGACAGATGTTGGGACCTCAGGGCCCACATAAAAGCCAGGCATGGTATTTTGTACCTGTAGTAACTCCAGCACTAGAGAAGCAAAGACAGGAGGACTCCAGAGGCTTACTGCAAGGGTCAGTGAGATAACGAGCTCCAGATACAGTGAAAGGTTATGAATTAATATCAATCTCTATCACCCTGGACTACCATAACTACCATAGCTCAAGATTTAAGGATGAGGGGGATAAAGAAATGGAGGAAGATACTCAGGGGTGACTCAGGGGTGACCTTGGGCTTCCATGCATGCACATATATGAGCACACAGAAAAACAACATGTACACATGACATGCATCACACACACATCATTTTAGATGTGCTTCTCCTCCGCTATGGGAGTTGTCTTTTCATAAGAAATATGATGACTGATCTACATGATTCATTGCACTCAATTTTTAAAAGTTATAAAGAATACATTTTGCATTAGCTCAAATGGCAATTATATGGAGGAACAAACTGCAGTATACATGTGTTCAATCTTAATAAGTGAAGCCCTAGCGTTGATGAACTGTCTGTCACTGTACACAAACGCGTGAGATAAATCCACTTAAAAGGAAGGCGAGAAGAAAGAAAGCATCTTCAACAAATGGTGCTGGCACAACTGGATGTCAACCTGTAGAAGAATGAAAATAGACCCATATCTATCACCATGCACAAAACTCAAGTCCAAATGGATCAAAGACCTCAATATCAGTCTGAACACACTGAACCTGATAGAAGAGAAAGTGGGAAGTACCCTACAACAGATGGGCACAGG
>NW_026067905.1:4515207-4563413 GCF_014885135.2 Alexandromys fortis | reverse complement strand
AAAAAATTATATTTAAAAAAAATAAAAAAATTAAAAAATTAAAAAAAAAAGGAAGGCGAGCTTAGTTTTAGCTCGTGGTCTGCATTCATGGCAGTTAGCTCTATGCCTCTGAATATCAGTGAAACAGAACAGAATGGAGTGGTTGTGTGACAAAGAAAGCTGGTTGGAAAGTAAAGTCAGAGCAGAAGTGCCTGGCATCACAACAATCTTGTCGAAGTGATACCAGCAATATGCTCATTTCTTCCCACTAACCCTACATACCATAAACTCTTAGCATGTTAACCACCGGCCCACAGCATTAAACCAACAGGCCTTTAACACATGGGTATTAGGAAATATTTCAGACCCAAGATATAACAGCACTCATCATTAGGTTGACGTGTAGAGGATAAAGACTATGTACAGGAAGGTTTACTTGTGGATGTGAACAAGAATATCAGCAGTACTTACAGACATGGATTAAAGTAGTGTGTTTTCATGAGGCATGAGATTCAGTGTGGGAGCCAATGCTCCTTACAAAAATTAAACATATTTCTAAAACTGATAAACAGGTTGCAGAGATGTTACAAGTGTGTATTGCTTTTGCAGAGGACCCAAGTTAAATTCCCAGCACTCACATCAGGGGTTTCTTGTACACTTGTAACTCTAGCTCCTGGAAGATCTGATGCCTCTGAGCCCGACAGGCAGCTGCAAGAACAGGCAGCAAAACCTCATACAAACACCCCATGTGCGTTAGTAAAGTGCTTGCCTAGCATAAATAAAGCCCCAGATGTGATTCCCAGAACCACATACATTGTTTATTTTATCCGATACTAATAGCGCTCCAGCCAGTGAATGCTAGCTTTAGCGGTCTGTGTTATTACCTGACATACACAACATACAAATATAAAGCCCAATTTTCTTTGAAGTGACAACCATATCTCCAGAAAATGCAAACACAAGACAGTTTGACTAGAGATCTGAATCAACCCTCCTTAGAGTGAAAGGACACTTTCTTCATTTTTTTCCTTTAAAAGAATGTATTGTTTGTTTCATGTGTATATGTGTGTCACTGAGTATAAGTAAGTAAACTTGCGCATGCTGGTGGGTGCGGTGTCCAGAAAAGACGTCAAATCCCCTGGAGATATAGACTGTTGTGAGCTGCATGGAGTAGGTGCTGAGGACAAAGTCTGGGTCCTCTCCCAAAGCAGCAAGTGCTTTTGACTGCTGAGCCATCTCTTTAGCCTCAAGGACACCATGTGTCAGTCACCATTGTCACTTATGAACTGGCTGGACAGGCTTAGTGTTGGATGTTAGAATACACAGAACTGAAAAAGTCAGCTGGTAAACTTCCTGCCAACAAAACTCAACCTTTGGAGTGAAAGACCAAATTTCATAAATCTTGTATCTAGCACTCTGACCTCCGTATATTCTGAGTGCTAGAAGATGTGGGTCACCAGTGAAGTTAACAAGTGTGACTAGTGACTAATTTCGCTATTGCAAAGTGGCAATGAATTGATAATTAGAACGTGATGTAACTCAGTAAATCTAAATTTTTTTCAAATAAAGTCCCATATTCCCAAGTCATAGAAATAAATAATGCTGCAAAATCAATTAGTGAATTTTAATTTAATTCTACATAAATCATTTATTAATTGGATTACTGTTTCCATGGTGCAACTAATATTTAAGCAATTACTACTTGATGACTTTTGCTATAATATTAAATAGCAATATCCATGGGACCCAAATCTCATAAAATAGTAATCCCTTTCCAAACAGATCATGAAGACAGACTGAGCATAAAAGTATATCACACTTTACAACAAAATAAGTTTGAAACAGCCATTAGAATTCATCTATTAATAAGTCTCATGAAGAGTAAAGATGAATGCCGGTATTCCCCTTTGTTTGTTATGGCATCTATATAGCACTTTTTTCTTTAAAATGATTAGTTATTTCACTATGTTGTCTTGCACGCTGATATTGAAGTCTAGCTGATGAATACACGTTTTTCTCTTTTAATTTCTAATATGTTACATCGTAATAAGCCATGCAAAATCTCTTCATTTTAAGAATATGAGAAAAAAAAAGATGCTGCCCTCAGAGAGTTTTCAGGGGAGCAGAATGGAGCTCTAAGCCCGGAGAGAAGAAAGAAGTCAGTAGTCTTACAGAGAAATTATAGACCGTGTGGCATCTAGAGCCGCAGTGATAACAGACATGTAAGCTTCTCAAAGACTAACAGCCTTAGAGAAGGGAGAGCAATCCTCTTGTTTTCCTGGAACTTTCAGACCACTTCTTGGGAGTTGGTGAAGAAAGAAAGTTTAAACACCCAGGTCCCTGTTACAACCATCGGGGTTGCCGAGCTGTGGCAAAATGGATGCTAACGTAAAAGATAACGTGATTTTGAGGGTTGTCGTGCCAGTCACTTAAGGTGCTCAAGCAAGTCACGGGAACACTCCGTTTTATTTGCGCAGCAGCTGATAAGCTGAAAGGACAACGAACAAACTTCACTGAGGCCTAGTAAATGATTACACACAGCCAGAGCCGCCGGCTGCTCGCTCACTCTCAGCATTGCTGACGGCAAAGGAAGAAAAGACGGTGAAAACACGAAGGTACGGTGCTCTATGAGATAATATAAAGAAGTTTTCAACACGATGTTTGCTCTATACAGTTGTAAAAATTCTCGCTTTATTCAAAAGCACTACTTCTTCAATGCAATTAGAAATCCATAAGGAATTTCCATTTCTCTCTTTCTGTTGCGCAGTCTGTCGACAGATTAATTTCAAATGTTGTCTTCCGTATTACTAGTTGAAAGAGCAGGGTGTAGCAGGAATTATTACTGTTATAATTTAGCTTTTGAGATTCAAGGTAAAAAAATTAAATTTTAAAAGACTCAGAAAGGTTTTATTATATATCATGATAGATCTGTACTTTCTCCTGGGCCAAAGTACAAGTAAAATTTAAGGAAAGAATGGAGTACAATAAAAGAATTTGAGTTCCTGATGACGGGGCAAACGCTGAATAAGCGTGCTGAACTGAAGTGCAGTCTTTATGAAGAATGAATATTGAGTTCTCAAGATGCCAAGGGCAAGAAAATAAAGCCATTTATCCGTAAGCTGTGAATTAGTACTCTCCCTCTGCTGGCTTATGAAGATGGCTTCCGATGGAACTGCATACCCCGCTGGCTGTTATCTCTTTCAATGCCACGCGGAATTTCAAATCTGAGAACCCGTAACCCTGATACAAACTTTCATTTTTACCATTATGTTTATAAGGTGGAAAACAAAATTTCACACACTGTACAGAATATTTAAAGATACTCTTAAGGCATTTAATGTATTAAATGTCCCACGCATGTTGATGTTCTAGGTATTTAATATATAATTGTGACCAAGTGCTGGCATAAATGAAAGTGTCGTCGCTTTGCTTAGTCCCAGGCTTCACAGATACTAGATATTCATTAAAGTTATAGTCTTTTACATATAACAAAAGAAGAAAGTCCACAATTCTAACAGGCAATTAAATGAAATTAAAATTCCTAAGAAGAACAGGTGAGCTCTGTGCATGTGTGTGTATCTATACAAAGATGTAGAGACAGAAATAGGAAGAATGAAAAATTTAAAGTTTCAAATTGTTTTGGAATAAAGTTAAGAACTTTATATTTAGTTCTAAGAAGTTTAAAGTTACTCTCAGAAAACCATAAGTCACTCAAAATTAAAGTTAGTTGAGATTTCAATGACCAAATAACATTTAACTGTAAATATATATTTATTTATACAAATTTACACATGCATATATTTTGCAATTAGAGTTTTAAATTTGAGGCCTCCGGAAGATTGAGTTTATGGGAATATTGCCCTACTTGCTGCTTGCACAAACAAACTAAAACTGAACAAATAGAAAGTCAAAACCAAAGCATGCCCCAAGGATGGGCAGGTGGGGGTTTCCAGCGCAAGGCAGAGGCAACCAGCCTTGGGGTGAATTAGCGAAGCGATGGAACAGTGGTACCAGAGTAAAGGTCACACCCGGAAGCCAAGAGCTCAGCTCAGTGGAGAGCTTCTCACAGAACCATGCGGAAGGCCTCGCATAAGCAGCATGCCAGAAGGTGATCATTCTGCTGTCCTTAGTTCAAACTACTTAGCACACAAGGTTCTTGTGTTTTAAATATTTTTCCCCAAACTCCCAACACAAATAGAATGCTCATTTTAAAACCTTTATTTACTCAACTCAAGTAAAGTTCCAACACAGAAATAATCAATGGTTCCTTTCAAAAAGCTTTTTGAACTATCTGAAAATATGGTCTTTTCTTAACATCCTAAGATGAACGTGCTGTTGAATCAAACCTGAATTCTTAAGAAATTGCATGCTTCGTTTGATTATGGTAATGAGACTCAGGAAAGGCCAGCTGTCTCCTGTCACAGGCAAACACAATGCATGCCCTGTAATTGGAGGGAACATAGTAACTAGAGGAGTGGTAGAGGTTAGCTTGTTCTGGATGAGGGGTATCCAGGCATCCGGAGGCCTGCTTGCTCTCAGCCTTAATCCTGCTCCCACCCACAAACAAGCGGCAGCACTGAGTAGCTGGAGAAGCTTTCCGTGTCCACAAGATGGCTCTCTGCAACAGTGAAAAGCAGGTTTGCTTCCTGGAAAAAAAAAAAAAAAAAAAAAAAAAAGCCTATGCAGGTTTATTAACATCCACCTTGGATGACTTTGGAAAACAGAATACATACTCACACTCTGCTTCCCTCTCTACAAGAAATGGAAAGCTATCCATGCCTTTCTTTAGCTGTGGCCTACCTTTCTGTCTGAAAAACACCAGCACATAGCAGTTTAGAGATTTTCACTGTATGGCCATCCATGGATTTTGTGTGGGATTCTTTTCCGTGTCCAATGCGCAACAGGGACAGCTTCACCTGCACAGGTAAAAAAAAAAGGAAAAAAAAAAAAAAAAAAAAAAAAAGCCTATGCAGGTTTATTAACATCCACCTTGGATGACTTTGGAAAACAGAATACATACTCACACTCTGCTTCCCTCTCTACAAGAAATGGAAAGCTATCCATGCCTTTCTTTAGCTGTGGCCTACCTTTCTGTCTGAAAAACACCAGCACATAGCAGTTTAGATACTGACTGCACCTAAAAAGGAAACTAGACATATGAACAGAACCGGTTATCAGAAGAATTCATCAATTGATCGAAGATAATGCCAACTACTCTTTTCTTTAATGTCAAATTATTGCATCTATATGAATTTCATTTTGTGTCATATAATTGCAGGAGATACGAAATCTTTGTGATGTTAGAGAATCAAAATGCAAAACTAGATGGCTTTAGAAGTTGCAATAGTTAGTGCCAGTCAAAAGTGAGAAACTTTTGACTTCAGCTGTAGGAACAAAGAAAAAGCTGAGGGTGGAGTGGGGAGTAGAAGGAGATCATTTATTCTGGGAAGGGAGCAAACGTTCTGTGGATTCATGTGTGGAACTGAGAAAGTGAAACACTGACTTTAACAAATTGTTTATTTTGTGTGCTTAGATCTACAGTGTCTGTGACGATGGGAACATTGCAAATTTACAACACCTTCATTTAAGTCTCCAGCAGGGATTTTATTCTTCGGTGAAATGGAAGTCACTGTATTTAGAACAGGAATGTCCACTTTAATCATCAACTAATCATTTTCAGGAATAGTTGGCAGTTTTAGGTATGGTCAATTTCATTCATCTAAGAGCAAGTTTAGGAGTTGTCAGTTACATGACAGAATGTGTGGCCACGGGGCACTAAGTTAACTGAGAGTGTAATGATGTTTATGGATTGCTACAAACACAAGAGAGCTACAAACATGTTGTAAGTTACCTTTTGGGGGTGACTTCTGCTGTGGTCCAACCACAGTGGGGTCGTACATTCCAGGATAGGGACATATATGGATTAGAAACGTTAGGTAGGAGGAACGGAGATATGAAAGAAATACAGAGACACAGGTTCTGGGAGGGCAACTCAGTGACTACTGAATCCTGAATTTGCCCGCATTTATTCTTCATACACTTTTATACCACAATACAAAGGTTGGGGGAGGAGAGGCAAAAGACTGCTTTAACATGACACAAAGGACAACCAGAAAAGTTACTTGTTTCAGTACTTGAGACATCGAGCCATTATTTCCTGAGTAAATCATTTGATGCTTTAGGAAGGATATGTAGCTAACACCCCCTGGAGCAAGTATCCTGTAGGCAGGTAGACACTCCCTAGGTCGAAACTCCTATTTTAAATAAAGGAGCAGGAGTAGCCTTGAATTCTCTGACTTTTGGTCAAGGTGGAGTGGATCCACTTCTATGGGCTATCTTAATGTCCAAAACACCAAGTAATAACACCCTAGGTAAGGGTGTGTAGCCATATCTCTTGTCAACAACTTTGAAACAGCAAAACTAAGCTTAAACGTTCTGACTTCTGGTCCAAGTGGAACAGGCTCACGTTTGTGGGTCCCCCCCACAAACACCTGTGAGAGGTGCAGCCGCTTCATCATAAATATCTCCAGGGGTACCCCTCTTATCGCACAGTAACCATCTTAAAAATGTGTTATAGCTGAAAAACCTACACCGAAATAAGACAAATATCTCTTGCTTAAACGTCTGGAGGAGTATCATGTTAGAGTTCATGCATTTCTTTTTTCTTTACGCCATCTTACATTAACATTTTGAGGTGGCATTCAAAGGGGGGGTCTTCTCTTGGACAGTTTTGTATCTTCAGAGATGTGTTTTTATTCACCCTTCCAAATCTCCACCTCTCACCACCCCTCTACTGGTTCCCTCTTCCTCCTAATAACCACCGCTTCTTCTTCCACAGTGCAGGGTTTTCTTAAAATATGTAAGAAACAAGGTTTGGATTTTTCAAATACAACCATTGATCTTCAGGCACTTTGAATATCACTATAACACAGATTATATAAATATTCACACCACACCTACTTTTTAGGAATTGAGAGGACTTACCTAAATGAAACTAGTAATTTTTATTGAATGAAGAAATGAGGGTATTCAAATTATGCATGATATTTGCGTAACAGATATCTTTATGCCAGTAATACATGTTGAAGGTCATGAACTACTCAACTGTATGAAGATATACAGCTGTATTTACCCTTCAAATTATATTAAAATTACAGTTATTTTCAAGAAAATTATATTTCAAGGAAGAACACTCAGTGGAAAACTGTAAGTAAAACTTAGCAAATGGTAATGTTTGGAAACACATAGGTCTAATATTTTTAGGACATGAACAAAAATACTGCACATCTCTAGGGAGTTCAACTCATTATGGAGCATGAATTAGTGTAGGATGAAGTGATCTCCATCCCTGACTCCCTGTTGTCAATGCAAAGGAGAGCAAGAGGCCCACTCTTACTTTTGTGTTGTTGTTTCCTAACGTAGTGTGAATATGATGAGGTTCAAGAATTTTTCGAAGACCATTTATGAGCTGTGAAATGCCACAAGAGTGGAGCCTGTTCAGACACTAGAACATTTCAACCATCTCACGGAGACTTCCTCAAACATATTCCATGTAAGCCCCCTTTCTGTATCCAGGGGCAATTATTGTCTACTTTTCTGGTAATGGGGTTCAGAGAATGCCCCCCCATGGTGACATCTGATGAGCAGTAGTATTGGGCAAGTCACCCTATGACCTTCTCCCACCCTCTACTTCTAAAGTAGTTTACATAGCAACACAAACACTTTCCTTCAAAGTACGGTGTAAGGCTCACATGCAGGAGAAGAAAGAAGTGTCCTTATTGCCAAAGACACAGGGCCACAGTAGAATCTGAGCAAACAAGATGTGCTGTTTATTACTGTTAGCTCACACCCTGTTCTTGTCGAATCGCATTTTTACAGAACTATCCATTTCAACAGATTGAACCAAGCATGCCAACAATGCACAAGTGTGCCTGTTCCTTTGGTTCTTTATTGATGAAAGGTCTTACGCCACGTGAAACTTTTATCAACTACGTCTGTCACCTTCTCTCTTGTTAATCTGTCTCTTGTTGGGTAGCTTTGACAGGAATCATGACATAAAGAAATTACATTTTCTCCCTTACATGATCATCCAATTTTATTTCCACGTTTATAGATCTCTGGGATTATCCTGTCCAGACAGTCTTTAATTTACTCTGACAGGCAATGAAAATCCTTGTGTCCCAGTGTGTTCCTAGGCTTGATCACAGTACATAGCACCTGGGAGTGGATTATTCCTGTTATTTAACAAAAGGGAGTCATTAATATGCACCATATTAATTCTATAGCATCAGTTATATTCTATTCTCTTGTCCAAAGATTTGAAATAATCTCTGTCTATTCTTGTCCAAACACTAAAATAATTAGATCTACCTAATTCCAAACATCAATCGTGGACAATAACATTGTCTGGATGCTCCCTTTCTGAAGTATAAGTTTTTTCTAAGAAAAACTCTAATTCCAATAGAACTTAGAGAACAAATGCCATTATACATTTTCAATTCCTTTTTATTAAGTGTTGGGAATCAAATTCAGAACTTTAAACCTGCATGATAAGACTGTATTTTATTTATGCAAGTAAATCTTCATAAAATAGTTATCTGAGCCTATGAAAGTAAATTATGGTAGGTAATATAGCTTTAATCTGTGGGTCTGAAATCAAAATACAAAAAGTGGAACACTAAATTAGACTTAATTCTTCTTTTTTATGTTTGCTCTCCAGTAAGAATCAACAACTGAGCTTTGCTCTTCTCAACCCCAGGTCTCCACAACACACTGCTGAAACAGGTGTGTGAGTTGGGACCAGGTTTCAGACAGGAGGGAGAGTATGTGATTATTTTAAGGCCTGAGATACCTCCATTTTATATTTTGTAGAACTACTAACTTGGTTGAAATGCAGGAAGGGGAATGAGGCCTTTGACAGGTTGGTATTGACTATGGACGGAGAGGAGGAAGGATGCTTGGAAACAAGGTACAGCCCTCTCCAGAGACTCAGGAATGCATCTAAGGATATTCATTCATACACATGCTCTGTATTTAAGAGTCCCTTTCAGGAAAAGGAAGCAAATAAAGTAGAAGAATGGACAATTTGACCACCGTGATTTTCAAAACAATACAAATCCTACTAGAGAGGTGCTTTAAATAATTCCAGCCTGGGCAGTGATGTAATTTCTTTGTTTGAGTGATATATACATTGTCAGAGGGAGGGGGAGAACACTTAGGGTTCCTCTTGTCTCTTCTCTTGTCCATAGAACCAGTGCCTGTTACTAACTTGACTGATCTTCACTCAACATCCCTTGGTAATGTCAATATTCAGCGAGTCAATTTTTATTCTCATTTATCCATTACAATCTGAAAACGACTTGATTACCCTATAATCATCCTCTTCTGAGAAAATGACAAACTGTTCCTTCCTTGGAGCTGTACACATGTATACTCTGTCGACAGCTGGAAACTCTAATCTTGTTTTAAAGGTCAGGAACACACTAATTTTTCCCTATTAGTGCCTTCCCCACAAAAACCTTATATTCTTCTGGTTCAGTTGCCAGCAAACAACCACAACTCAAGTTCAAATTCCGAGGGAGTGTTTCTATGCTTGCAGGGTATCTCTTTCTACTTTTTGGTTTCTCTGTTTAGAAAATTTTCTTCTTTCTCAATTTAATGGAATTTATTTTGAAGCTATCTGAAAACATCTATTTTGCTAATAAAACATCAGGTTTTACCTGACCTTTGGAACCAGACTGGAGCCAGTGACTGACAGCTTTAATGTGGGCACTTAAAGAAGCCAGAGGAGTATTCACTGCTAAGGCCATAAATAGCCAAAGTACACATTGCCACAGAACACTAAGAAATAACCGCTATCCATCAGCACACAGCATTTTCTCAGTGTTTCAAATTTTCCTAAACAGCTGACAGTATTTAAACATTTTTTAGTCATAGTGTATATTTCTCCATCTTTAGAATGTAGTCTCGTTCCCTGGATGCCCATTCTTAACTGTGGGACCCATGTCTCTTTGATTATTATACAAGAATATGTCTTGTTTTTCACAGCCAGTGTATGTTTAGTTTTTAAAAATGTGTTTTATGTGTATGGATATTTTTACCTGCATATATGTCAATGTGTCATGTGCATGCAGCTCCCACAGAGGTCAAAAGAAGGCAGCAGATCTCGTGGGACTAGAGTTACATATGGTTATGAGCTGGGGATTGAACCTGAGTCCTGGGAAAGAACAGCCAACACTCTTAATTACAGAACCATCTCTCCAGGCCCCAAGTTAGGTTTTATTCAAGATTTGGGTGCTTTTAAAAGAAAGAAGGCATCCAAGACCTGTAGCTTTAAATGAGGTTTTAAAAAGAACATCTCATTAAACCATTGCCAGCCAAGTGGTAGGTGGCTCAGTACCTTCAGGGCCATTCTGTCATCCAGGATCTATATTCAGAAAAGCTACTCAACTGTTACCATTGCACAATGGTCAGCAAGAGGGGTATAAGCCAAGATTCTGGATATACTGTCCTCAAAAGGACAACGTGCGCATACACAGAAAACAGCCAGAGAGCTAATTATAGCTTAAATCTCATTGTCTATAACTTAGACTGCCATACCTTTCATTGGAGTTTCATGTGACAAGTTGAAACTTTATCATGAGAAGAAATTAGGAACAGATATGGCTTTACAGACTGGCATGCTAATGTGTTCTTGAGTTCTTAAAGCATATGAGATGGATCTCACAAAGAGAATCGAGTGCTTTCAACAACAATGAAAGGTACAAGTTGTGTGTTCTAGGCTGAAGCAGAGTACAATGGGAATGGAGTCTCCAGGGACTGAGATGATCTCTGTAGGACTATGGAGTAGCAATATCCCACTTTAAAACTAAGATCCAAATCAAACGTCTGGATGAAAGTGTCACTCCTGCCTTTGCTGAGCATACTCCATTGTGCATATATCCAATCTGGTCTTCAACAATCTCTCCATACTTGTTTATTATTCAGCAACTAGGTAAGATTTCAAAATAAAGCGATTGGATTAATTTCACTAACAAGCACCAGGCTTGGCTTGTACAAGCTTTGGAAACATCAATAGCAATTTCTTGCTCCTTTATCCTGGGTTTGAACGCATACAACGTTTGACAGCTTAAGAGTTCTGGCTTATAATGACTTCATATTCTATTGACCCCTGTCCACTCATCCTTATCTGAAATGAAGGAGAGGATAAACAACTTTCTTCTATTATAAGAGCAATGTGGCTCACGCTTGATTTTCAGATAACTTTATCAAGAAATATTCCTGTCTTCTTGAGTTTCCTATTTAAAATAGAGTTGCACAAATGACAGCATAATACTCACAACCCACTCCGTGTACTTCCCACCAAGACCCTGAGTGGTTCAGATTGCTTTGCTATGCTTGCCATAGTACTAGGCAGAAACTCTACATAACACACAGCAGAAGCTGCGTGTAACACACTCCACAAGAGTAGGGAATTGCTACTTCCATTCACCACACCCTCCCTGGAGTTCCAGAAGATTCTGTTGGCATCTGCTTCTTAGTGGATAGGTTTCTGCTTCAAAGGATTTCGTACAAAGATATTAGGAAGAGAGGGGGTCATGGTGAGCATATTTGAGAGTCCGCAGTCAGTCTCAAGGTTTGGATCACCATTCCTTGCATTTAGTTTCAGAAATGATTGTCAACTTCTTCCCTATATCCAAGGCCAATGATAAAGTCTTTGTCAGACTTATAGCAAGGGTCCAGACTGATAAACAGGCATTTTGAACAAAGAATCTGATTTGCTATAGAGTGGGGAAGGTGACACCTACAGAGTAAAACAATGTGGACTTGGGCACCAATTCTATTGGGGAACGCTTTAAGAAGACGCTTGACGTTTTGTTTGCTTTGTTTTTTGAGATAGGGTTTCCCTGCGTAGTCCTGGCTATCCTGTAATTTGCTATGTAGACCAGACTAGCCTCAAACTCATAGAGATCTGACTTTCTCTGCCTCCCGAGTGCCAGGATTAAAAGCATGCACCACCATGAACAGCAATACTTACCATTCTTATAAGCCAAGCATAAAACCAGTCAGCATAACTAACACAGGCCTCTCTAATTCTAGAATGCACTTGTGGAGAGATGGGAGACACAGACTGGAGAATACAGAAACTTACAGACCAAATAGCCTCTTACACAATAATGAAGAGGCCCTATCTCAAAACATGGTTGAAAGGTGAAAACTCACGTCTGAATGCTGTCCCCTGAAGTTCACACAAGGGACATAGCACATCCCCACAGAAAAAAGCATACACACAGAGAAACACACACATTTATAAATATACACATCTGCACATACACACAAGCACATACACATGCACATATGCACACACATATACATACACACATATGCACATATTTAACCATGTGCATGTACACACAATAAACACACACATATATATATATACAAAATCACACACTCATACACACACACACATATTCATACACACACCATATAGCCCCTCGTTTTTTGTATGCAATCTCAGTGGTACAATGTAGTTGTTTTGTCATAAATATTTTGTCTAAAAACAAAGTGTAGTAATTATAGATACAAGGAATGACATTATTTAACAAATGTATAAAACAAACCCTGATAGGATAAATTACAGAAAAAAAAACATAACTGTCACTTGATTTTATTGTTAATAAAAGTTTCTAGTAAAAGAGTTAAGAGCACATGTTAAGCAAGGGTATTTATGACATTAAAGGGCATACCTCCAAAGGAAACACAGGCAAGGTTAATTTCATGCCGGTGAATAATTGCTATCAGACTGTTCTAACCATGATCTTCCGGGTTTTCCAAGGTTAGATTGTTGCTATTTACTCAGCTCAGCTCTCAGTCCCACCCGGTAAACTGTATGTAGTCTTACCTTAATGTATGATAAGAGGTTTATGGGTACAAATATTTCCAGTTTGGAGGGTATTTCCTTATAATAATTCTTTGTTTTAAAAAATACTCAGATATTTTATGTGTTTCGTTGACTTGAAGAACAATTGTTACAAATAAAATTATCATGAATCCCCTTGGTTGTTTAGAGCTCTATGGGTGTAGCTCAGAGTGGAACATTTTCCTGTCATGTGTAAGGATATATATGTGTGTGTGTGTGTGTGTGTGTGTGTGTGTGTAGAAATCCAAAGTATCACCAAAACCTAAAGGTGTCAGTGTTCCTCATGGTTGAATCACCTACCACTCTGAAGGAACGTCCCTTCAAGAGTATATTGGAACTCAGTTCTCTCCCTTCTCCCATCTCTCGCTCTCTTTCCATCTCCATCTTCCTTTATTCCTCCCTTTCTCTCTTCCTCTCCCCTCCTCTCTCTCTTTCCCTCTCTCTCTGCTGCTGCCACTGCTCAACTGCCTTGAAAGAAATGAAACTCAACACAATGAGTTCAAGAGACTAGTGACTGAATAAAATCACTGAGACATTGATGCAAAATAAGTGCTGCCCCTTTAAAACAAGATTTAACTCCATATTTTTGTTATAATAATGAAAGCTGGTATGTTTCTCTCTATATAGAAAAAGTGAACATGAGGGATGCACAATTTAGAAATGTAAACATAGTAAATATCTTTTCCTATGCATTTTTTAAAAAGTGAGCATAATTCTGGAAGTTCTATTCCCTGCCCTTGCATGTAGCAAATCGATCTTAGAAGAAACTATAATCAAGTTAAGAAGCAGACAAAAAGAGAAAGGAACAACAGATGGCGCCATATTCCTGCTTTTAGCTGAGCCTCCCTTACCTGGAGCCAAGTAAACACTGACTTGAGTTGCCTCAAAGTTTCCACACATGGCTCAAAGTCAACAGCAAATATGCTGGTCTATTTCATTGCAATCTTTGAAAATACTTTCATCGGTGGGGGTTGTTTCTTTGTAAATTTATTTTGTGTTCTAAGGCAAAAAGTAATGTTTGTCATTTCTAAACTGAAAATAGAAAGGGACATAGTGATTTATAATCTTTTAGTGGCCCAGACTTACAGGCTCATTACAGCTCCTGGCACTGGAATCACTGAGTCTTCTCTATATGCCAACAAAACCAAATATGATTTGAGAAGTGCCTACCTTATGCATATAATTTTAAAGCCGTGTCTCTGTTTGTATGCTGCTGTTTGGGATTTTTTGGCATACAGTCTTCATATCACACAGAATCTAACTCATGTTTAGGGTTGTGGCTTCAATCTGTATCTATCCTGTCAGTACAAACCCTTCTTTTCCATTTGACCCTCCAGGGTGATGAAAACTAGGTAAACAAGCCAAACTGGTCAGGTAGGGATGATAGTTACTGGCATCAGGAGCATGTGAGATAGACCTGTGTTCGCTTCCACGAGTTCTGAAGAGAACGGAGGTCATGTGCAATTTCAGGGAGAAATTTGCTTCAGGTAAGAGATTCAAATGAAACGCTTCCTGTCTTAAACACACAGGAAGATAAAGTGCTGCAAGTACAGTATTGTTTTAAAGTTGAGTTGTGTTGTGCAATGTTTCTGCCATATTTTGCAATAGAGATCTGGCATGTAATCCTCCATTATCTGAACATTGATCCTTCCCCTCTCTCTTGCCCTTCCCTCTCTTGCTCTCCTGCTCCCATTCTGTCTCCTCTTCTTGCTCCTCCTCTCAGGCTGGTACACCACCCTCAGTTCCACTGATAGTATTTGTACTGTCTTGTAAATGCTCTTAATTCTACATTCCTGACAGTGGTGATCTACATTCAGCCCTATCTGCTGGTAGATTTTCTTTCAAATTTGTGTTTTCCAGTCTGGCATATCCTCAATGATACTGCAAAGCGAAATTATTATTCAATAGAAGGGGTGTCCTTCTAACCTGTGGGTGCCAAACTGGCAGAAGCTCCTGGAGAGAGGAGTAGTTTCTGTGTGTCACTAAAGCTGGGATCTTGCTGTATCTTGTCTGCCTACTTCTTCACTAAAAATA
The DNA here is from genome assembly GCF_014885135.2 of Alexandromys fortis. Lineage (NCBI taxonomy): Eukaryota > Metazoa > Chordata > Mammalia > Rodentia > Cricetidae > Alexandromys > Alexandromys fortis. The sequence goes on along the minus strand of NW_026067905.1, from coordinate 4,548,478 downwards.
CACTGAGAACCAATATGGGCTAACGTGCATCCCAGTTACTCCCCTAACCATCTGTCTTGACAGACAATAACTTTTCTAATGCATGGGATTGAAAAGAGAAATAAGATAGACTCTACTCCTTAAAGCTCACCCTAATATACAGCATGTATACTCTATTCATTTTCGAAAGAATTGTCAAATGCAAAATTGTGTCTCAGGAAGCACAGAGAAAGAGGATGAAGATGTGCCACACACAGTGGTAATGACACCAGTCAGCTCCATTTTGAGTCAAGTCTTTTCTTTGTCAATTCAACATCTCATTCCATGGCTTCTTCTTGTCCTCTATTGTGTCTATCGGCATTTGGGCCAGCTAAGAAGCAAGTGTGTGAAATGAAAATAATGTAACTGAACGGGGGGGGGGGGGGGNGGGGGGAGAGAGAGAGAGAGAGAGAGAGAGAGAGAGAGAGAGAGAGAGAGAGAGATTTTTATTTGGTGATATAGACAAGTATTCCCCAATATGCAGGCTCTTGTGTTGCTATTGTGAGACCTCAGATTATGATTTCACAACGTGCATTATAACTGATATCAGTTTTCATGAGAAAACCTTCCCTAGATAGCAAAAATTAATATAATTCTTGTAATGCTTAGAAAAGATGAGAAAACAGTCATTTCCTGTCTATAAAATTATTAAGTTTGTTTCTAAATTATTAATATTCTTTCAAATTTATGACCTGCTGAAACAGCATAAAGTTAGTCATGACAAAATGAATCTTAATACTTACTTATATTTTCAAACTATGTTCTTAGCAATAATTCCTTTATGAAAAACACATGCATTTTAGGTCATTTTCTTTTCATTTCTTGTTCTGCTAAATATTTGGGTTCTCTATTGCATATTTTGAAGATAATTTTCAGCTCCAAATTAAGAATAGATATGTTGTGTATTCCTGAACTGACCCAAACAAAACTTTTTTTATGGAAATTTTATTTCTAATTTTTTAAATCTTGCTGTGATTTCCCCCCTTTGACCCCTTAGGAATTATGGAGGAATCTTTTTGAAGTTTAAGAACATATGATTCTTATTTTTTTTTACTACACAATATTTAGGGAGAATAACCTGCATACTTACTTTTAATTATATTAATAGTAGCCAAATGTGCAGTTCAATTCTATAATGAATATTTGTCCTTGGAAAGAAAATTACTATTTGTTACAATAATCACATGTGGCAGCTACACTAAAGTAATGAACTGAATTTGTTGACTTTTCAGTGGAGCTAATGGCATTTTGTCATTCATCAATAATTGTGAGATTTAGATTTAACAGTTCCACTAAGAAAGGCAGATTTATTATTTTCCTGTGGTGCAGCAAAGCATTGCCAAGTATGTTCTAACAATGTTTCCAAGGCACACACCTCAAATGCCAGCATGGTACACAGTATTCCCCTCTGCATTTTAGATGCTATTGCTGTAGCCCTGTTTTCTCTATTTTTCATGTAACTGTAGTAGTTAAGTGTTGTTGCTTTTTTTTTTTTTTACTAATTACCTAGAATATCTTTCTTTCTGTGTCTTGAATTTTAGGAAATCTTTATGCTTTTCTTTCTGGTGTATTCATAATAAAATTTCCACTTGCTTTTGTTAATTGTTCCTTAACAATTAACACAGCTTAACAATTTGTAGATTTTATGTTATATGCAGTTAATTTACTTTTACCTAGTTTTGGCACATATAGTTTTATTTCTTTCTATGAAACTAATAAAAATAAAATAATTAATTCTATATTATATTTTAATATAATATATGTTATATATTTTAATAATATTCATTCTACTTCAATTAAGATATGACAAGGCACTTGAGATCAGCACACCCCTTTTCTGTATACACACTCACATTAGATAATTCTTCCAGTTTGATTGCCTTGCTTTATTGTTGTTTTTCCATCATCTCTGAGGACTAGTAGGAAAGACATTCCCTATCCTAGGAACATCTGAACTTGAACATGTGTTCTACAAAAGCCTAAAACTATGGCTCTACTTCTTCAAGAGTGATTAAAAAAAATTGTGAAGATTAGATATCCCAGACCTAACTCACACAGATCTCACCAGTGATCTAATTTCCAAATCTCAGAGTTAACCTTGAGAACCACCTTCCTTAGAGTCTACACAATGTTAGTCTCATCTCATGGGAGGGAAATATTGTTGTGAATATCAGTTTACTGTCTTGTTGTTTTGTGCAAATATGAGGGCTTCCTGTGTTCCTCTGTGTCTACATATGTGCCTAGTTAGTACTCTACAAGATTCTCTCAAGAGTTTAAGGGAAAAACTTGCCTTGATTTATAATGACAAATTCATCTGGGGTTGAAACTCCTCCTCAGTTATACACTGGCTGTTTCCCTCTTGACTACAGGCTGTAACTTACTTTGCAGGAACACACAGAGGTAGTAAATGTTATCAGTAGTGATGGAGGTGGGTCTTGTATCTATCTGTTGCTTTCATTGGTTAATTAATAAAGAAACTCCTTGGCCTTTGATAGGACAGAAAATTAGGTAGGCAGAGTAAATAGAACAGAATGCTGGGAGAAAGAAGCCAAGGCAGGCACTCGCCATGATTCTCCCATTCCAGACAGATGCAGGTTAAGATCTTTCCTGGTAAGCCACCAGCTCGTGGTGCTACACAGATTATTAGAAATGGGTTAATCAAGATGAGAGAATTAGCCAATAATGGGCCAAGCAGTATTTAAAAGAATACAGTTTCCGTGTAACTATTTGGGGGCATAAGCTAGCCATGGGGGCAGCAGGGTGCCAGGGACACAGCCCCGCCGCTCCTCCTCACAACAGAGTAGTATTTTAGACTTTGTCTCAAATTTACATTGCTGCTAAAACAAGAACATGGAAAAGTCTTAGGTGTAAGACTTAGTCATCCTGAATCCTACTTTATAGCTCATTATGTTTCCTTAGTTCAAGTCTCTCAACTGATTAAAAAAAAATGTGCTCTTTTTCTATCTCATATTTAGTATTCTGAATTATTTGCCTAACACATTTACCATTTTTGGAAATTTGGACCATGATACAAGAAAAACCTTAGGTAGACATTCAATGTTGTGTGACCTTTCCTGAGGAGACAAGATATGTCTATTTTCTCCAGATAGGACACTAAGGGCAAATCTGCCATGAATAAGGTCTTTGACTCAATCATCTACTTCTAATTCATTGCTGGCATGAAGGACACAATTGAGAAGCCTTGATTCATTCAGATTGCTGTTCTTGAACCTCAGCTGTAATGAGCTGTTTCCTGTTGTTGCTAGAAAGTAAGAAAATTATTATAATCCCTTTGTGTCACCTGTAAATAATACATGTTATTTCCCTCAATTGCTGTTTCCATAATTTTTGACAATTATAAATATGAATCTTTTATATTAATAAATGATAGAATAACAGCAGCAATATTTCCTTTTCTGGTTATAAAATGGAAACTTTTGTGTGAAGCTCAATTTTGCTTTAAATAATCTCAATATTTCTCCTCGTTTATTAATAGTGAGCATGTGTGTATGTGCTTGTTGTATGAGTGAGAGAGAACATGCATAGGTTGCATTCATGTGTGTGTGTGTGTGTGTGTGTGTGTGTGTGTGCCTGTGTAGTCTAGAGCCTGATGACAGTTGTCTTCCTCTACCATTTCTCTATTTATGTGTTGAGGCTGGGCCTCTCACTGTAGTGGAGTTCACTACTTTCCCTGGATCACCCAGCCTGCGAGCCCCAGCTGTCTACCTGGCTCTGCCTCCCTGGCACTGATGGTGCATGCCCTTGGGTCTGGCCTTTGCATGAATGCTAGGGATCCAAGCTTAGGTCCTCATGCATTTACCCAAGGAGCCATCTTCCCCTCCCATAAAATGGTTTCTAAAGTAATGTCTTTAAAAATGTTTGGAATACTATTTTAAACTAAGATAGTAGCAACTGATTTTGAAATAAGTTTTCCTGATACACATTTCTCGTTAGAAAACTACAAAGATTTCTGAGTACTCATTTACATAAAATAAAAAAAATCTGTCACGTATGGTAGGCAAACCTGAAGGCTTGTTATAAAACATGTTTACTTGCAGAATAGTGAAACTTTTTCCTAACAATAAAGCAATAAAATTGAGCACAGTGACTTTTCTTTCCTCATATCTTTCTACACTGAAGTGGTTCAAATGTTTTTTTTTTATTTTATGAAGGTGTATTACCATATCTGTGTGTAGATCTGATATGCATATTTAGAAATATATGCACCATATATGTGTGTGGACCTGATATAGATATTTAGAACTATCTTGTTATCTGCACTAGTACCCATCTCTAGTTTTTCCTCTTTATATTTTGGAGTATTTTTTGAAGAAATGATTGGTCTCTTCTATACATTAAAATTTTAGCAATATATCTTATCCGTTCCCATCACCTCTTCATTTGCTGCTGTGATAATCTTTTAAATTTTTATGATAAAACTCATATCCATGCTTTATAAATTATTAATTTAATTAATATTTTAAGTCAAAGATTATATTTTCAGTTTTGATTATGTTATCTCCTTATGCTCAATATTTGATATCTTCTCTTATTAATTTCCTTTATAACTTAATTTTTCATTTCAATGCTATTTTGTATTTTATTTTACATGTTGATTAAAAATTCATTGTTTCTTAATTTTCAAAGTATATGTAGCTAATGTTCTATGCTATTTACTTAAGCATTTATTTTTAGATCTAATATGTTCTTTCTCTTTCTGTATGTATGCATGCTTGTGTATGTGTATTCATTTGTGTACCTGTGTGTGTATACCTATTTGAACATATGTATGTGCTTGTGTGTCTGTATCTCTGTATTTTGAGACATAGTCTATGAAAGTCTGTTTTAGAGAACACTGTAGACAAGTCTGGCTTCAAAATTACAATGTTTATTTTATCTGTTTCCCAAGCATTAGGACCATATGGTGAGCAGTGAAGCCCAGGCAACAATATATTCTTAACATTAACTTTATTTCTTGACGAATATTTGTTCATCTTGGAAAACAATTTTATCTAATTTCTCATCCACCATGAATGAGCACTTTTTCCATCAATTCCCATATTATTTGTAGCTTATTGGTTTTCTCATTTTTTGCCTAGCTTCTGTTTAGAACAGGGTCTCCAAGATTTTAAGTGTGAAATACAGGAGATGAGACTATCCTTCATCTCTTTTCTTGTCCTTAGCTGTAAATTAATTTCTGAGTTCTGGGCTTTTTTTTTTTTAAATTTATTTCCTTGTCCTGCTAATTAGTTCACAGAGACAAGCTTGGCATAGGTAAGTAAAAAAGATACAGTTTTCTTTTGCCCAGCATGGCCTCTTCCACACTTTCTCTTCATTTACCTCCCCTAAACTTATCTCCCTTCTCAGAAGGCACAAACTAAACGCTGGACAATCACTGACATTTTGTCATAGAAAGCATACAAGAAAGGGTTGGTGGCTGCCACTGAAGTAGACTGTAGTCAGCAGGGAAAGGGGTGGAAAGAACTGACCAGCACTTACCCTCCCAGTGAGGTAGCCACAGAGAATAAGTCATCTGTCTACCATTGTTTCAGGCCCACAACTTCTTCAGATGATAAGGTGTCAGTCTGTGGCATGTAAGTGTGTGTGTGTGTGATGTGCTTGTGTGTGTATGGTGTATGGTGTGTGTGTGTTTGTGTGTGGTATATGTATGTGTAGGGAATCTGTATATGGTGTGTGTCATGTGTGTATATGTGTATGCATATGTATATGTAGACTATGGGTGTGGTGTGTGTGATGTGTTTGTTTATGTGTGTTGTGCTTCCGTGGGTATGTGTATGGTGTGTGTGTGTGTGTGTGTTTGTGTGTGGTATGTGTATGTGTAGGGTATCTGTGGTATCTGTACGTGGTGTGTGTCGTGTGGGTGGTATGTGTGTGTATTATGTGTATGTGATGTGATATATGTTTCTTCTATTTCTATCTGATCCGATTTACTTAATATATGGCATAAAGTGGATTGACAAAATGCTTGTCAGACTTTGCAGCTGGTGATGCTAAACTATAAATGGATTCTGGCTTGTTCATTAAAAGATTTTTGATGAATTAAGTCACATTAATAGACATATGACATTCTGAGGAAATAATGTCACATCTAAAGATAATAATAGGGAACGAGGCCTTCCATGTTTTATGATTTTGTTAAGCTGCCCCTTGTGTTCTTTCATTTAACTATTAATCTAATTTATTGAGAGAACATGTTATACTCTACAAAGGAAATCTCAGTAGTATAAAGAATTTTATGTTGTTAAAATAAAATTCTTACTAAAAATAGTAAATGACAAATATCTTCATATTATTGCTGATTTTTTGCTATAGTTTTTTTTTTTCTGAGATTTCTCTAAGACCTTTGACTCTGGCACTAAATTTGTTCTTCCCTCTTTGTGATATAAAAGAAGGATTGCACAGGTATGTTAGCATTTTGAACACTTAACTGACCTGTGAATTTAAGATTATTTTGTGAAGAAGTTGTAAGTTGAGACAACCTTCTTTCCCTCCCCTGCATTTATGAACTCAGAAACAAGACATTCTGTCTCCATAAGTTCTGCACAGCCACACAATGCTTCCCACACCATGTACAAGGAGGACAGTACAACTCTGTGAAACTTAATTTATGGGATAAAGCTGATCATCACTGATTCCAGACCCGTATTTGAGTTCCCCAAAGAATAAAAATAACACTGAATTATTTCCCCTTCACTTCCACCCTTGGCAAATATTTACAACAGTGACGAGAACCTCCATTAGCACGGAAATTTTTCTATAATATATTACTATTTAACAGTGATGCTACAGCCAGATGGAGACAAAGATGAATATAGAATATGCATGCACACACGTGAACATGTATATACACACAGAGACATACATCCTTTCTATTTTACTGAAAGTATATAAAATCAGGAAACAAGTAAAAAAAAGGCAAAGCAAAAACATATTTAGATACTACAGTAGATCAGCAACTATAAAACTACAGTAACCTGTTGTCACATACTGGCAAGTTACACTGTAAAGAACTAATTGTCCATAATGAAAGGCAATAAAGAATCTTGATGTAGTCCCATGTTGGCGTGACATTTGTCACGGTCCAGCCTCGAAGGGGTTCACACATTCTAGGGTAGTGGCGTGTGCATTCCACCTTTGGTCAAGGTAGAACAGACTCATTCTGTGGCCTCCCACAGAATCTGAGTCATAGACATTATTTTAGAGCACATTGTGCACTGGTGAGTGAAGGTGAAGTTGAGTTTCCTGACCCCTTGCTTTCATTTCCACTAAATCCTATTACCTTAGAGTGGACACTGAGGAAATATTGTTTATGTGTGAGAACTGTACACAGACATGATTAGGCTCAAGAGCTATTGTTTTCCTCTAATAAAATATTTAAAGACTTCAGTTATGATTCATTTCAACAAAATTATCAAAGGGATTAAAGTAAGAGCTAGGCAAGAAGATGCAGCTCGTCATCTCATAGGATGACATCAGCAAGTTCAGGGTTAACATGTAAGATACCCTACACTGTGAATTCAAGGTCAACCTGGACTGCAAAGGAAGAAAAGTCAAAAAGAAAAAAATCGAACAGCTTTAATAAAACATAATCATTGTAATACTTTTGGACCAGGATTCTGCAAAATGCTTACAGAATTATTTGTGGTTTTTCCTATCATTGTTGTCAGCCCAAAATGCCAAAGGACAATCTCCTTTTGAAAATTTATCATGAAAAGGCACAATCTTTTTAAGGAGGGATCACATTTTTAAAACATGCATTTGAACTCATGAGATTTTTTTTAAACTAGGAACAATCAAATTTTTATTACTAAAAAAATTGGAAATATTTTCATACTAGCTGGGCAGTGGTGGTGTATACCTTTATAGCACTAGGGAGGCAGAGGCAGGTGGATCTCTGAGTTTAAGGCCAGCTTGGTCTACAGAGAGAGTTCCAAGGGCTACACACACACACACACACACAAATCCTCTCAGAGGAAGGAAAATTACATACAATTTTCAATATAATTTAAAGAGCTACCCTGAATTGACTGGCAAATGCTTCCTGCTCAGCATCTCCTGAAAGCATGGAGAGTGAAAGATCTCAAATGCAGAAGTAATGTGGGAGAGTCTTCTGTTTTGTGTTGATTTCATTGGTTAAATGAAGAAACTGCCTTGGCCCTTTAATAGGAAAGAAAATTAGGTAGGCGGAGTAGACAGAACAGAATGCTGGAAGAAAGAAGCTGAGTCAGGCAGTCGCCATGATTCTCCCACCCAACACAGACGCAGGTTAAGATTCCTGGTAAACCACACCTCGTGGTTCTACACAGATTATTAAATATGGATTAACGCAAGATGTGAGAATTAGCCAATGAGACGCTATAGATAACGGGCCAGGCAGTATTTAAAAGAATACAGTTTCTGTGTAATTATTTCGGGAAAAGCTAGCCATGCAGAGCTGGGTGGAAACACAGCCCACCGCAGCTCCTACAACACAGAAGGGCATCAGAGGACAACATTTGCTGAGATTTAATCTACACAAGATACTTTGGCTGCTTTATTTCATGTATACCCTATTCCTCTCCTAAAAAGAAACTGAGTCCTTCTTCCAGTCTCTGCTCACTTGCAAACACCCAAGACCTTGTGTTCAAAGCAAGGAATAGGAAACAGCCTCCACATTCCTGTAGCCTTGTGTTATCTTCTTGTATGTTCACTTTAGTTCCAATGCGGCATAACAGTCTTCTCCCCAGGGTCCTGTGATAAGTTGATGCAGACTACCGTATGTCTTTTATACCTGTGGTAACCAGGGAACATTGTTTTTCCCTCCACACTCATCAAAGACATTTCTATTTAGTTACCTGTGGTTCAGCATCTTTATTGTCCATTCTGACTTTGGCCTGGTAAGGTAGCCCATACTTGTAGTTTCAGCATTTGGAAAACTGAGACAATAGGATTACCATGAGTTCAAGGCCAGCCTGGGATACAGATTAAGAAGAGAGAGATCAAGATCAATACCAAGAGCATGAGAGAGAGAGAGGGGAGAGAGAGAGAGAAGTAAAGCCATGCGAGGTCTTTAAAATTCTAGGGGTTGTAAAATAATTAGTTAATTGCATATGTTTGTTATCAATTCATGGATTTAAACATATTTAATTCATTTTCTGTCATTACATTTGTGATTCTATAGATTGAGAATCTATCCCAGTTAAAAGACACTCTTAAAACCTTTGCTTTCACTATCCACAAACAATATGAGATATCTCAGCTTATCTCACCAATTAGTCACCCTGATGTCAGTTAGCAACACTTATTTGTCTTTGTAAAATAATATTTTAATTACATTTATTTAGTGTGTGTATGTGTGTGTGGTTTGTGTGTGTATATATAAACTTATAAATGTGTGTATTATGTTACAATGAATATGTAGAAGTCATGGGACAACTTGTGGGTGTCTGTTCTCTATTTCTACTGTGGAAATCCTAGGCTTTGAATGCAGGTCCTCAGGCTTAGCAGAAGCACAGAGAAATTTCACAGACTCCCAACACTGCTTTCTGGTTTGTGCCTTAAGACACATCATTACTATAGTCAAGATTAGTGTTTTTGATTGTCTTAGGCAAACCCTGTGAGGGTCATTTGACCCCTAATGGGTTTGTGACCTACAGGCTGAAAACTGTTGACCTAGCTCTGAAGCATCAGCTGCAGTACCGGCATGTGTCCTATCCATATGTACTATTTGAACGAAAAATAGAGTGACTAATAATAGGAAGGCAGCGATGGAAATGATGGGCATCACTTTAACTTCATAAACTCATCCTGATAATTTCAAAAAGTCTACATTTCCCCCACTAAATTGTGAAAGCAGGCAGCTGTATTGGACCATATTTAAAATATCTGTGTATCCATACCTAAAAACACACAGACATATGCAATGCTTGTACCTGGCACTTGGATACCCTTTGCATCTGATAAAACCTCAGACTGCATCTATTAAAAATAATTCCCTGTTGTGAGGTATTTTGTTGGCATAAAATTTATATGATTGTGCTGTTAAAAGTAGATCCTCCAGGAAAAACTTAAGATTAATTATGGTTATTATCTTGATTCCTGGTAGCTTTATATGAGGGGACAGACAATATCAAGCACATACCCTTTTCTTAGCTATTTTGTTCTAGGGATTTTCCCTTTGGGAAGTCCATCACCAGACACAGGCCTTATACATTTCCGAAGACACGAGATAATATAAGCCCCTATTTCTGTAGCCTCACAATCTGCGCTACCGTTATTACCAACAGCAGATGTGCTCACCAACTCCCTGCTGTACTTACATTGATATATAGCTGTCTTCTTGAGTGTCTGGAAGTCAGACCTCGGGAGTAGCATGTCTGCCATATCCAGAGCAATATGAAGGGCTCCAATTATCATTTTAAGTTCTTGGTCAGCTTCCTTCTTTTAACTACATTGTGTCGCGAATCTCCACTTACTTGCACAGTTTGTTCTTGTCGATGTCTGACAACACAACCATTCCTAGGGTGTTTTTAAACCCTGTTGGTGTTTCTTACTCCATGATTCAGCACTTAGGTCTGCTTGTAGAAGTTTTTCCGGACATGTTCATCTTTCTTAATTTGTTTCTGCTTTCTTATTCTGAGCTTTACATCTCCTCCTTTTCCTCCTCTTGTGTGTCCTCTGTAGTTTTCCTTATGGCCCTGCAAAATTAACACCCTCTTGTTGTAAGGAGCCACTCGTCTGTTCCTGGATGCTCAGCCCTGAAATAACCACATAGAAACTGTAAATCACTGCTTGTCCTATTAGCTCTAGCTTCTTATTGGCTAGTTCTTACATCTTAGTTTAACCCATTTCTATTAATCTGTATATCACCATGTGGCTATGGCTTACCAGCAAGGTTCTGTCTGGTGTCTGTCTCCGGAGGGGCACCATGACTTCTCCTGACTCTGTCTCCTTTCTCCCAGCATTCAGTTTAGGTTTCTCTGCCTACCTCTATTCTGCCCTGCACAGAGCAGTTTCTTTATTAACCAATGATAATAACAGCTACATCACCTTCTTCTCAAAAAACAGCCTAGAAAGTTCTTTTTTTTCATTCCATTAAATTGAGAATTCTATAATCCTGAAGCTCTACAGACTGAAGTCTTTTATGACTAATCTGATTGCTTCCATGAATGGTTTTAATGTAAAATATATCTCTGAACATCAAGTAAATTGTTGGACATAATCCTTTAGCTCCCTCAGCTATTACAAGGCCATTAGATAACAAAAGTGTGTGTGTAGGGGAAGAGGTTTTCTTCAAATTGAAACAGTTGCTTCAACTGATTCATGCTCTTTTTGTCCTGAGACTTTCCAGAGCAGGATTGTCTAGCACTGCTTGGCTGGATATAAGCAGCTGTAACATGTACCCCTCACAAGTGATATCAGGAGGCAACTGTACTTCCTGACTCTTAGCTGGCATGAAACAGGCAACCCTCAAGATTATCTCCCAAAGCTTATACAGCTGAAGGCTGTCTTTATATGCCTGTTCAGTGGCAAGACATATTTAAGGAAAAAAATTAATTACTGTCCCAACAGTATGTGCAAGAAAGTCATTGAAACCAGATCCCATAACATGGGCTAAATTATCTCTGAGGTGTTAGAGCTGATCAACAATATCACACCTAAAATGTGAGCCTCAAATACTCTCTTATAGTTCACTCTTTCAAGAAAAATTGGCTTCCCAGTATTTTCTGTACCCACCACCAAGGAACTACTGTATGTACTCTACCATACTTAGTTTAATTATAAATTTGAGTCTTTGTGTTCTTGGAAAGCAAGAGCTTTATTTTACATTTTCAGTCTTTGTATTTCTAGTGCTTGACCTAAAATATTTGAAAAATTATCTTGGATAAATAATGTACAGGCTGGGAAGTACATGTGTGTTGTGGAGGATTATTTTAACTAGGCAAAGATATGTTTGTTTATACTGCAGAACATTACTAACTGTGTAAATGTGTTTTACTTTTGTTTATGTTGCATTTCTTTAATGATGTAAGGATATGTGTTTAATTATGTAAAGATATGCTATAAATTTTTTCCCTTCCTGCCTAAGGTACCCAATTGGTCGAATAAAGACCTAAATGGCCAATAGCTAGGCAGGAGAAAGAAGAGGCAGGGCTGGTGGGCAGAGAGAATAAATAGGGAGGAGAAATCTAGACTGGAGAGCAAAGGGAGGAACAAAAGAAAAAGGAGAAGAGAAAAAGGAACACACCCAAGGCAAGAAGCCAGGCAGATGCCAGCCACCAGACAGACAGACATAAAGAAGCAGTGGAAGTAAGATATAATGAAGAGAGGTAATAATCCATGAGGCAAAAGGAGATAAAGAGTTATAGTTATAAGTTAAAATCACTAGTCAAAAATGTGCCTAAGCTATGCCAATCTTTTAAAACTAATAATAAGTCTCTGTGTCATGATTTGGGAGCTGGTTGGCAACCCAAAAGAAAAAGCCTGGTACACATGTGTAAAGATATAAATTGCTTTGGGTCAAGTCATTATCTTTCCAAAAGAGTGAGAGGTCTCAATCATCAGACATGAGAAGCTTTAGGGAGTCAAAAAGTAAGTGAGGTTTCTATAGGACCAACCATGATCAAGGAAATGTATGATTTGTGAAAATAACAGCAGAAACTGTTATTAATCTGATTACCTTTGCCTTCACTTAGGTGAAAATAGTAGGGGAGTTTGCAATTTTGACTGTATTACTCAGTTTCTAATTAGAAGTTAAAAGTAGAATGCTATAAAGAACATACATGCTGTACAAATATTAAGAACACTGTAAACCTATACTATATTACAAAGATAGATGACATACACCAGATTGCATTGAAGATGAGAGCTCTGTAAGGTTAAAGTCTGAAGATTGTGTTTGCATCCACTGTTACCTGCACAAGCTTAGTGTGGCAGATAAAGGGCTCCAGGGCTGCCAATCAATCCTCCATCTCAAAGTCTTCGCAGAAACCACTTTAGCTGTGATGGTTACATATTTCCCTGCACCGTTCTGAAAGTGCAGATGGATTAGCTTAGGTACCTTTGCTGTGCTCCGTGCTCATATAATCTTCATCTGCTTTATCTTCTATATATATGCAATCTAAAAAACGGATCTGTTTTCTATGTATAGAGTTTGTGTGAACCCAAGATCATCTTTACCTAACCCATTACTTAGACTCAGCATGTCTTCTAAGTGTTGTCCTTTTAAGTAACAAGAACACACAGATTTGGGGCCAAGAACTGACATGTTTAGAAAGGTCTTTTTTTTATCATTTATGTTCATACTCTAATCACTGGAGCTGTTTAGCTAATGATGTCACCTTTTTATATGGAGGATAATGACGGCAGTCAGGGCTGCTCTTGCCTTAAAGGAGCTTATTTTGACTTTGATTTAACTTTTAGCCCAGGTAAGTCTGGAGCCCAGGTAATTAGTCCTCTGTAAGTCTGACCTCTGCCAAAATGAGATGAACAGTTATACAGAGTTACCATTGCCTCAGTTCTCCCCATAGAATCAGGAAGAATGGGTCATCCGTTAGGAAAGACCTGTGGGTTAGGCTGGTGAAGTCAAAAGTCAACTGCTTAAAAATTCTGACTTTATGACAGAGAAATATAAAAAATGCACTATATTGAAATGAAACACAGTTGTCACTAAAATGAAAAAGTAAGTTTTTAAAATGTCAGTTCTTGAAAGGAGGATATATGTCTATGTACTCAAATTTTAGAAAAATTTAAGTAATATTTTGATACTTATTGGCATTTTATTATTTTCTTCTTACTTCTATGAGGATTTCCCCGCTTGTAGATCTGTGTATAATGTGAATCCAGTGCCTGTGGAGACCAAAAAAGGCATCAGAAACCCTGGAACGGAAACTGTAGACAGTTGTGAGCTGTTAGGGGGTCCTGGGAACGGAAGCTTGGTCTTCTACAAGAATTGCCAGTACTCTCAACTGCTGAGACATTTCTTCAACCCTACACAAACTTTTAAACTTTTCTGTGTACTATTATACTCAGTGTTCTTTGTAAAAAATCTGTTGAAAATCTTCCCAAATCTATCAATTCAATCACTTGTGAGTGTGTAGAGTATTATCAATATAAATTATTAATTAAATGATTTTCAAAAAAACCTTTAAAACAAATAAAATGAGAGCAATTTCCCATTTTATAAAAGATTGACAGAGTATCGAGTTGGTCTTAGCTCACAGTTCAAAGTCAGTTCAGCATGATGAGTAAGACAAGGCGACAGACCCTTAAAGCCACATGTCACAGAGCATCCACAAGAAGAAATAGAGAAGGGTAAGTGGGTGTTGCTTGTTGACTACCTCCCTCCAGTTATATAGTCTGATAATCCATTTATGGGATGGCCCCACTCTAAGTGTGGGGGGTGTCCCATCAGTTAGCACATCCAAGGAAATCTCTCAGCTGAGAAGACCTAGATGCCAGCTCTCAAAAGCATACCATATGTACCTGGTAAAAAGGAATGAATCCCAAGCTCCTTTCATTTTCATTCTTGTATATCTTGATTCTGTATTTTTTTTTCTAAATTCACCAAATCAATACACTAACCAATACAAATTAGCATGGCTTTCAGTAAAGAAACATGCTCGGTACTGAGTGATAAATGAAAAAATAAAAGAACTGGTGGTAGTGCTGAAAAGGGAAGTGTTAAATACCATTAAAAGTGCGATACATAACAGAAGAGAAGAAAAAATGTAGAAGATGCACTGTAACCTAATCCAGTCTGGATTTTTGTTCCCTTTGGAAGAAATAATATAAACATGGTGCCTCATGCCTATAATCTTGGATGATTAAAGAATACCTCTGTGAATTGAATAGTTGTGTGGATTAAAGAGTCAGATGAGATATACATACACACACAGTTCAGTTCAACTAAGCCTTGATTAATAACTATAGTGAGAAAGACCAGTCCAGTCAGGAAGGTGACTAACCCAGAGAAATACCATCAAGAGCAATAAAAACCAATCCATCCCAGGGTTCTGGAGGCTGCCATGTGTACTGCATAAGAGGGCAATTGATGACATAATGTGAGCAGAGAATGAGTGCAGAGCCAGGTCATGTAGGGACTTAAAATAATGTGGAAAAACCACTGAAAAATCTGTAACCATGGAAATATGCAGTCAGTGTTTGAAATAAAGCGTTATGATGTGAAAGAAAATGAGGACCAAAATGGGTTGCAGAAAATACAGAAGCAGTTTGAGAGTTATGTATTTCAGGTGGGAGCTGGTGATTTCAGGTGGTGCAGTGGGGAGAGGTATACAGGAGATGATGTATATCAGTGGATTTTGACTTAGAAGTGAGGAGTGGTATACAATAGACAGTGGACTCAAGATGTGTTCATTTGAAAAACTAACTGGTGGATCTCTGGATATCGAATATAGAAGAATAAAGGAGAGAGGAGATTCAACCACCAAACTTCGGTGTCTGGTTTAAAGACTGGGTAGGGGATGGGGACATTTTTGCACCATAGAGAACAATGGAATGTGAATTGAATCTTAGGTAATTTATTAGCTAAATCAATTCATTTTATAATGAAAATGTAGCCGAAGACAAAACTAGCACACTGGTAAAAGTCATCACTGCCATCTTAACTAAACATTGCTATACCTGACAGATTTGTGTTGGACGGGTTCTAATGAATTTTAAATTTTACCAAGTTAGGAAGTTAAAAAGTGATTCTTCCTAGTAGTCTATTTAGGCATAACAGGTGAACATGAGTAACAACAGGCCCAAAACAGACAAATTAATTATCCTGACTTTTTAATACTACCAAGTAGTATGAGCATTTTTAGACTTTATGTGAATGATACCATAGTAAAAATAGATTGAGTGGAAACACCAAACAAGGTCAGTAGTCCTTCGTGAAGTTACGGGACATGGATGATAATTGAAACCACAGAATAGGGCTGCTGAGATATCTCAGTGACTTAGAGTGTTTGTTGCCCTTTCCAAAGCTCAGGTTTAGTCCCTAGGGCCAGGTGGCTCAAGAGTGCCTGCACCTTCAGCTGTAGGGGATATGATGTTCTTTTCTGTCCTCTACATATACCCTCACACATACCCACCCACAGACACACATATACAAAGCTAAATGTGAAATAAATGTCTAGAACATAAACAGAATGAAGGAACCTACTGTGAAACAATAACTCAGGAGAAAATAAACAACGAAAAAGATCAAGGAGAAAATAATGAACAGACAAAGTAATATTTGAGAAATAACAAATAGGAGAAATTTAGAGTGTGGTTCTCTGTAGCAAGCCAAAATATCAGCAAGGCACTGCAAAGGAAGGATGGAAAGTGCATACCAAATGCTGCACAGAACCAGAGCTTTTTCAAAAGAGCAAAATCTCTTAACTTTAATGGAACGAAACTCATTAATGAGTTTAATGGAAGTAGTTCTAGATAAGTGAACCAAAGAATTTGCAATTACTTAAATTAAAGGAGTTTTGGAGTGGAAAGTCTCTAGCTACCTATTGTAAGATGATTGGTAACCAGTGTCAGAGTGGGAGGGAATTAAGACTGCTCAGAGGAATGGGATAATGGTTAATAATGAAAAGACAGTTTAGCTACCACTAGGCATTAACATGCTAGCATTCACATAGAAAGCTGAATGGCTGAGGAATCACTGGTCTCAAAAAAGCAGCCAAGTTCAGGAGGAAGGTGGGTTTTGTAGGGACTAAAGAAGCATGAGGGAGGAGGAATGGCTAAAGGGTGAGAATCACTGGCTGTGCCTTTGCAGAAGACTGTGGTTTAGTTCTCAGTTCCCACATGGTTGCTCACAACTATCTGTAACTCAAGTTCTGTGGATCCTGTTGCCCTCTTCTTACATCCTCAGTACCAGGTCCTCAAGTGGTGCACATACATGCAAAGTAATGTTTAAAGAGAAGCACACCAGAATTAAGGTAGACTTGGTTTTCTCTCAAACAAATATTATGAGTCAAGCCAAAGTCAATAATCTTCTTCAAATTCCCCATGCATTGGTCCTCATGGACTATGTCAGTACTCGAGAAAGTCTCTCACCAGCCAAATGAACAATCCAAGCATTTGTATATTTATTCAACATGTTTCTTTCCTGTAAGTGACTTTGTAACTAAAGACAGTTTTGTTTCCTTTTATCTAGGAAATTTTTTTAACTTCCTTTATAATATCAAGGAGATATTTGGGATCAAGAAAATCCTCTCAGTTGCACAAAATCAAAAATGGCATATAATTGGCCAAGAGACCCAAATGACATTGACCCACAGGAAGATGGATATGATCAACAATACTTTCGCCATGCAAATCAGTGCCTTTCT
This sequence comes from Alexandromys fortis, assembly GCF_014885135.2. NCBI lineage: Eukaryota > Metazoa > Chordata > Mammalia > Rodentia > Cricetidae > Alexandromys > Alexandromys fortis. The sequence continues at coordinate 4,531,130 of NW_026067905.1, read as the reverse complement.
TCCCACCAGGTCAAACTGGGCTTTGATGAGCTAGTGGAAGAGATCAAGAATAAAAACCCACTGTGTGAGAGTGACAAAGAAGAAAGCCCCCTTTTCATGCTAGGTACACCAAACTTGGCTTCAAAATGTCAATCCATCCATGGAGCACACCCAAGACACTTGAATGAATTCACTTCTCAGAACCCTGACTTCTCCCACTTTCAGTATGGAAAAACATCAGCCATTGGTTTTAATCCCACTGTATTATCTACTCATCAGATCACAGATGAGGGAGACTCCTGGAGAAATCCCACAGAAACATATCACAGTGCTAAGGATCCCAGGTTTAATACACTAACTCAATCATCTACCGGCCTGGATAATCATAATTTACAAAGACAACCAGGAAATGAACATCATAACTGCCATAGAGAACTTGAAAGCAGCGTCCACCCTCATTTTTCACTATACTCAATGGACTCCATACTCAATAGAGACAACAAAGGAAATGGAGATGTGAGCCTCGTGGAACCTTCTCTGATGTCCCCTAACGACCCCTTTCTACCCGGGTCATGGGAGAGCACATCGCTGGAAAATGTGGAGGTATGTGCAAAACACATGAACATGGAAACAATTGCTCAGGAAAGGATTGGATTAATTGATAATAATCTCAAGTAGGAAAATCTATTAGTATTATTTACAACATTTTATTTATTTCAAAAATTCTATGCTTCTGTCTCCTTTCATCGCCTGATGAAGGAAGGTTAATATTCAGGAGGATGCCTATATGATTTTCTTTGGGTTCTCCTTCTTATTTAGCTTCTCTAAGAACCCGAATTATAGGTTCATGTCATTTATGGCTAGAAACCAAATATGAGTGAGAACATCCCATGTTCCTCTTTTTGGGTCTGGCTTACCTCACTCAGGATGGTGTTTTCTATTTCCATCCATTTGCCTGCAAACTTCAAGAAGTCCTTGTTTTTTACTGCTGAGTAGTACTCTAATATGTATATATTCCATACTTTCTTCATCCATTCTTCAATTGAAGGGCATCTAGGTTGTTTCCAGGTTCTGGCTATTACAAACAATGCTGCTATAAACATAGTAGAGTATATACTTTTGTTGTGTGATAAGGCCTCTCTCACATTGGAGCACCGGACTGAAATCTCAAGGTCCAAATCAGGAGCAGAAGGAGAGAGAGCACAAGCAAGGAACTCAGGACCGCGAGGGGTGCACCCATACACTGAGACAATGGGGATGTTCTATCAGGAACTCACCAAGGCCAGCTGGCCTGGGTCTGAAAAAGCCTGGGTCAAAACTGGTCTCGGTGAACATAGTGGACAAGGAGGACTACTGAGACCTCAAGAACAATGGCAATGGGTTTTTGATTCTACTGGACCTATTGGTTTTGTGGGAGCCTAGGCAGTTTCGTGGATGCTCACCTTACTAGACCTGGATGGAGGTGGGTGGTCCTTGGACTTCCCACAGGGCAGAGAACCATGATTGCTTTTTGGGCTGACGAGGGAGGGGGATTTGATTGGGGGAGGGGGAGGGAAAGGGGAGGCGGCGGTGGGGAAGAGACAGAAATCTTTAATAAATAAATAAATTAATTTAAAAAAAAACATGAAATTTAAAAAAAATAAATAAAACAAACAAACAAAAAAATTCCATGCTTTTAATTAAAAATTATTGTAATAAAAAGTATACTTAACTTTCATTTTTCAAGTTCCCACTTCAACAAACTTTTTAATATGTTATATTAGTACAGCCTATGATAGTATGTTATATTAGCATATACTAGTACTTTTTAGCAGGGGGACTAGAGAGATGGCTCAGTGGTTAAGAACACTGACTGCTATTCTAGAGGTCCTGAGTTTAATTTACAGAACCCGTTGCTGTAACCATCTATAATAGACTCTGATGCCCTCTTCAGGCATGCAGGTGTATATGCAGACAGAACACTGATATGTATTTAATAAATAAATAATCTGTAAATGATAAATTTTAATGGATAAAATATAGCTTGAAGTTTAGATGATGACATTTACCTATTCTTCCTATTTTATGAAAGTACACATACATTTCATCGCATTTATCATTTGAGTCTCACTATGATGATTTAAAATCTTATTATCTTTATCTGCAGAGGGAAATGTTCTTATACACAAAAGACCCTAAATTATTTGACTGGCAGGAAAGTTGCTTAGGAACCAGACAAAAGTAGAAAATGAAGTCATTACTGTGAAATTGATGCTAATCCTTTCTTTGGTTACTTTATGGTCACTACAATAACCATAGAGTCCTTGTATCGTGTTTAAAGACTTCTCTGCTTATATTATTTAGACAACAATAAATCCCAAAGTAGACCACAAGAAAGAAGAAAGAGGAGGGTAGATAGATGGCACATAAACTTGAGGACTTGAGATCCCCAGCAACCACATAAAAAGCTAGGCATGGTGGCATGAGTCTACAATCCCTGTACTGCAGAGGCAGAGAAAGGCAGATCTCTAGATGTCTAGTCATCCAGTCAAGCCAGATACATGACTTACAGGTTCAGTGACTGACCATCAATAAAGGAGGTGAAGAACTGATGGAGGAAATCACCTAACATCTGTCTCTGTCCTACACACACACACACACACACAAACACACACTCATACACATATGATCATACACAAAACACACTCATACACACATGATCATACACAAAAACACAATCATACATAAAAACATACATCCATGCACACTCATACCTACAAATATATACACACTCATACATACACATACACACACACTTATACATGCAAATATATATGCAAACATACATACATATGCACACATACATATACACCCACAGGCACACAGAAGAAGGAAGTGGGGGAGAAACCTCTGTAGTTACAATATATAGGAGGAACCAAAAAGTTTTATTAAGTAATACCTTGGACAATACTTTGATATGTTGAACAGAAAGAATTTAGGGTAGTTACAATATATAGGAGGAACCAAAAAGTTTTATTAAGTAATACCTTGGACAATACTTTGATATGTTGAACAGAAAGAATTTAGGTTAATAACAGATTTCTTGAATTTGGAGATGTGACTCAAACTGACTTGCTGATAAACAAATGGCAACAGGGTAAAACAATAGATATGAATGAAAGAATACCTAATTCTGCAAGAAGGTCATTGCATAAGAAATGCCATCTTAACTTATCTGAATGAAAACTGAGTATATCTTAAGAATATCTAATTCTTATCATGACAGTACAGTAATCAGTATATTTTATAAAAGGAGACTGCTCTTTCATTTCCCAGCCCTGAAAAATCACACAGAAACTGTATTAATTACAACTGTTCAGCCTATTAGCACAGGCTTTTTATTAACTCATACATATTAAATTAACCCATTTCTAGTAATCTGTGTATCACCACAAGGCTGTGGCTTATCGAGTAAGGTTCTGGTGTCTGTCTCTTTTGGCAGCTACATGGTATCTCCCTGACACTGCCTACTCTCTATATCTCTGTTCAGATTTCCCACATGGCTTTGCTCTGCTAAACCATTGTCCAAAAAAGCTTTATCCATCAATCAATAAAACCACCAGATATATAGAAGAACAGCCCACATCAAAATTTCCCTACTGTTATAAATATTGTGAACATTAGACAAAGGTATAAAAGCTGCTGAATTCGGGCTTTGGACAACAGTCAGGACAATACACAGAGTCCCTAAGAGCTGCCAGTAGCTGAGTCTGTGCCTGAAGGGCAGCTCCTTGCAGCTGTGTAGTCTGGTGGAGTTAAAGAGCAAAGCTGGGCAGTCAGGTGCAGGTTTCAGAAGCAGCTTGGATTTGTTGGATGTTGTGTCTTCAAAGAGGAAGCTATGCAGTGGGTGGGTTCAGAAGTCTCTGGGGATTTATTATGTCTTGGATAAGTGTGGGGTTGTTATTTGGAAGACTTGAGATAATATTGAGAAAATTTCTCAAGTTAGTTGAAAATAACTAATTATAGAGTCAAGGAAGCAATAAATTGCAAATAAATGCAAAATCATCCAAATATAGGCAAATGACATTCAAATATTTAAAGTCAAAATGAGAGAAGAGTTTTACAAGGAGTTGGAAAGAGATTTCAGGGAGTGTGGCAACCATCTGATGGAGTAAAACTTCTCATCAGAGGGGTGGGAGTCAGAGACAGTGGAACTAGAGACAAAGGGAACCAGAGGCAGTGGGATTCAGAGGCCATATGAGTCAGAGTCACTGGACAGAGGCAGTGGGAGCCAGTTACTGTGAGTCAGAGACTGGGAGTCGAGTTAGTGTGAGCCAGAGTCACAGGACAGAGGCAGTGGGAGTTGGAGACAGTGGGAGTCAGAGACAAGTGGAGTCAGAGATATTGGTAGCCAAGACAGTGGGATAATTTACTAATGAAATTATATTAAACCAAGAGATAAATAGAAAATTAAATAAATAGAATAAGAGAAAAAGAAAAGGTAAAATTAAAAACACACATTAAAGCATGTAAACATGATGACCTGAAATAAAATAATTTTCATAAGTATATTAAATACACATACACTGAAAAGTCCAAACAATAAACAGAAAATAATATACTAGATTTAAAGAACATAAAGGCATAATTGCTGTTAGAAAAATATTACCTTGACAGATAGATTAAAAAGGAAAATATCCAAGGGTTTAACTCTCAGCCTGAAAAAGATGATTGTTGTGTTTCTAATACCAGAAATATGATTTAAGACAGTATTGCTAGAGTTAAAAGAAACCATGTTGTAATGGCAAAGGAGTCCATCAGAAGGAGATAATAAATTTAATGTGTACACAGTTGATAATAGAGCTTCCAAATATATAAGGCAAAGTAATTTAAAAGCAGACACATATGCACCCTCTAACTGAAAGTTTAATTCATATATAATGAACATATTAAACATATGGCAGCAGAGGCACTAAGACACGGAATAATGATTTCTTCATAGTTTCAAAAAGCTATCAACAATTCAAAAGACTACCAGGAGGAAAGGGACCAAAGGAATGATGGGATAGTTACACAATAGCATGCCAATGCTCAGTGGTTTAAACAATGGATGACGGCGTAGGTCACAAACAATGCCACACCAGTTTGGAATTATGATTAATCGGGTGGTATTTATTTAAAAGGGAAAAAACTTACAGATCACAGTCCCAGACAACAGCCCTCTGTGCAACCAGGAAGGGAGTCTAGTTGCCAGCGGAGCAGGAAGTGAAGAGAGAGAGGAGAGGGAAGTGGCCACTTTTTTAAAGGGAGAGAGACCATGCCCCAATGGGCTGGTATCTCAGCGACTATAGGCTGGAGGAGCAGAAGGACCTCCCGCAACAAATGGACTACTGGTAGATGACAATGGGAAGATGTTTACAAAAGATACATCAGTTAGTAGCAGACACCAAAAAAAAAAAAAAGCATTTGTAAGTAATTTAGAATTCTAACTGTTGGTAATTACAAATGTGTGGGTAGCATAATCTAACAGAGATATGGGGAAACTTTTAAGAAGACAGTATTGTCCCCGCTCTTTTTCCCCCCTCTTTCTCTGCCTCTCTCTCTTCCCCCTTCTCCCCTTCCCCTTTCTGTTTCCCCTCTATAACCTATTAAATAAATGCTGTACCCACCAAAAGAAGACAACATTGTTCAATATTTCCTTAGTTATTGATAATACTGATGTATGCATTCTTGAAAACTAAAATTGTATACCTAAGTTCTATATAATTTCTATATGTAAATATTTCTTCAATAGAATTCAAAAGATAAAATTAAATCTAAACTGATCTTTGGAAGATAATAAAATTACACAAACATGTTGATATTATCTCTATGTTGAGCTATATTAATTTAACAATTTTTTACTTCCAGACAGTTGGTTGTCCCATTCAAATAGTTGAAATATCTCAAGGGAGTAGCAAGAGCCTGGCCTCATTTTGTGACAAAGTAAGAAAGTGAGTATTGCTCTTTTAATAAGCTTTGAAGTTTTGTGTCTAAATAAATGTCTCTAATTTTCAGTCCACTCAGTAATTAGTTCTGCATGCAAAATGCAAAATCCCTGCAGCTTGCTAATACAATAAAACAGTTTTTCACAAACTATCATTGATTGTCTTGATGATTGGCTTTTCTTTTTCCACTCAACAAGTGCACTTCCCCATTGAAATTTTGATTGAAAGATACTTTCTCTATCAGAACTCCTTCTGTTCATTGGTAGTTTTATTTGCAGTGTATTTAAGGCTCATGTCATATTCACGACATAAATATTTGGGGCATTTGAGCCTTGTAGCTCAGGCCTAAATTGTCACAGGTTCACCTCCCACGAGGGACATTCTGTTCATGTGAGTGCCTTCCAGCAGCTGAGCCTTCTCTCAAGGGAGATGCCATGATAATGAACCAGCACATACATATTTCTCCACTGAAAATATCATTGCTCTCCAGAGAATTCCAGCAATGTCCTTGATCTCCTTGCCAATGTAAACATTAACATTATGATACAAAGGTGATTGCTTTTTTCATGTTGTTGCCACTTATCTAGAGGGAATTTTTCTGTGCCTCTGAAAATTTAATACATTTTCTTTAGTCCTCTTGATTTTTATTTATTTGAAAATTTTGTCTTAAATAAAAGAAATACTTTTTTTTTTTTTTTGGTTTTTCGAGACAGGGTTTCTCTGTAGCTTTGGAGCCTGTCCTGGAACTAGCTCTGTAGACCAGGCTGGTCTTGAACTCAAAGAGATCCGCCTGCCTCTGCCTCCCGAGTGCTGGGATTAAAGGTGTGCGCCACCATCGCCCGGCGGAAATACATATTTCTTTAAAGGTTTGGCTTCCTACTAAGTGATAAAAGTAGATTAAAGATTTGAACCACTAACTAATTTAAAGGATACTTCTGTTCCTAAAATTTCTTCATTTATTTATATAAGTTGATATTTTAAAATAAAAAATAATCTTAGAGATAGCTAAAACCAAAACCAAACAAAATATATCATTGACAACGACATTGGAAGACATGCTCACACACACACACACACACACACAAACACACACATGCATGCAAATATATATATAATGCAAATATAAAACATAGATGCAAAACTGTATAAATGTTCAAATTTCATTAATTTCTTGCTAATTTATGAAGTAAAAATCTAAAGGATCCATTAGATTCTTGAATTGGAATCATTAAAGACAAAAATACTGATACTTTCATTACTAAAATAAAGCTCAGCAGTTAAGAGCATTTGCTACTTTTTCAGAGGGCCCAAGTATGACTTCTAGCACCCACATCTGGTGGCTCACAACCACCTGTCGTTCCTGCTCCAGGGAATCTGATGCACTCTTATGTACCCATTTGTACCTGCACATACCCAATGTTAGTATTCGGTCATCCGTATTGGCCTGTCCTTGGGGTCCTGACAGGATATGTGCTCAGCAGCATCCACTAAGAGAGCACCCCCTGTGCAATCTGCTACCTTCTCTTTCAAAAGGTTGGCCTTGCCCACCTTCTCTCTCTCTCTCTCTCTCTCTCTCTCTCTCTCTCTCTCTCTCTCTCTCTCTCCCTCTCTCTCTCTTCTTCTCTCTCTTTCTCTTCCATCATTCTTGTTTCCAGGGTCAGGTCTCTGGCTCCCTCTCTTACCCCTCTCTCTGTCCCCTTCTCTGCCCCTTCCCCCTCCTCTTCCAATAAACCTCCTATGTGAGCCTTGCTGCATGGCATGACTTCTTCCCACCATTTTAAAATAAATTACAACGCCCACGTATAGAGATGTGCATATACACATAATTTAAAATTTTTAATAAAAACAAGTCTTCAAAAGCTGTAATTTGGTAATTCCTACCTACATAGTGTGAGCAACAGCTATCTTAATGAGCCACTGAAGGGAGCGTTTATAAACTCCAACAATGCTTTCATTTTCTAGCATGTGGTTATTCTTAGATGATAAAATGTGGATGCTACAGTGACAGGGACGTGTCTTAGTGATTTTGCCAGTGACTTGTGCTGTGTGTTCCAAACTCTTAAAAAGCACTTTTCCCCATTGATTTCTTTTTAAGTAATCATGAGCACTAAAGCAACCAACCACATGGTATGGTTGGTGTAGTGAAGAGATATGAATGATTGCATCTGTAGCTAAGTGTCTGTGTGCATAATGATTTCCAATCTAAGCACAGTATTCCCTTAATAATATCTGTTAGAATTCACTCAGTGCTTTGAATTCTCAATTCAAAATTAAACAAGGAAAGAAGAAAATCAATTTGAAATATGAAGACCAAGTTTCACAAGACATTCTCCCAACCCACAATGAAATAGATCTGAATATCTTATTGTATTTATCTTTCTAATAATTAAATAAGGTTAGTTAAATGTTATTAGCATTCATTTATGCACCTGTTGAAGATATTCTTAATTTCTTGATTGGATTGTTTTGACATAATTTTTCAAATCTCATTTAAAAAGAAATACCACATGATTATGAAACATAGTATAATTCCATAATACAAAAAAAGAAGTCCCAGTTCACACTGAATGCCCTGCAAAGGTTAGGGAAGAATCAATCATGAGTTTGCACTTTAAATTTAACTGCTCCCAATGAAAGAACCTGAAATTGTTCATGCACTGAACAGTATCTTGTTATATAAGTGCTAATATCTGAAGCAGAGAGAAGACAGGCAGCATCACTGTGCTATACACCTCAAGGCCCACCCCACACTGACACACTTCTTCTAGCTGGAATCAACATCTTAAAAGTTCCTCTATTTCTATAAAGTGCAATACAATCTGGGGACCAAGTGTTCAAACACATGGGCATGTGAAACCATGGAGAATATTTTACATGAGCCAAGTATGAAGGATTCAAAATTAATATAGAATCATATTTTTCCATTTATGAAGTGTTTGGATGTCAGGAAAACCAACACAAATAAATACCAGCAAGATTTTGTTTCACCAGGGGAAGTATTTTGTATTTGTTGGCATCTTTGTAGTGTGTTCTACATATGGCATTAAACATGGGCCCACAGGGACCCGTCATGGCAATACAGTTTGATCATTATGATGCTTTACATGGCTTCAGAGTCTGTAAATCCATTATATCTTTCCTGTTTAACCCTCACACAAAGCCTTTGAAGTAGGTGGTAACAGCTCCTTTGGTGTGTACAAAGAGGCAAGTCAAACAGTGTGTCTCTGACTCCAAGATTCCAAAGCAGTAGCATGAGAATTCAAATTCAGACTGTTCCAAGCATTAACTTTTTAGCAATTCTTTGACTCCAATGTTTGCTAATTTTTCAACATGCACTCATATCTCGATTGTTTTTGTAAAATCCACAGCTTTAAAGAATTTAGAGAAACAGGGACGTTATAGATTAGACAACAACAAAAGAATCAAGATCCAAAGTGTACTTAATGCTTTACAGAACTAGGCATGTGCGTGATCTGAGGGAGGAGCCATGGCATCAGGGCCAAAGTCAGAAATAAGTCACCCTGCACTGGATGGATCCTCCTGTCTCCTGTTAGAAAGCATATTCTTAATAATTTTAATTGGAACATTCCCAAGAAGCCTAGGGATGCCTCTGTCCTTGTTCTTGGTTGTAATTTCTACCATGCCAGCTTGAGTACATGTACCATGCCACAGAGGGAAGGTGGCTGCTTCTTGGTTTTCAGGGTTACAGATCCTGCTGTGGTTCTTTTTAATTGGGTGGTAGTTTTCAAAAGAAATAATGAAATGATATAGATGATGTCCTATGCCCTTTTTTTTCTTTGTGTATACTTTGCAGAATAAGAGAATCATATAGTGCAAGTGATGTTAATTCCAATTCTGGAAAGATCTGGGCAATCACTACGGTTTACCCATCCCAACTCTTCAAGGGCACCAAGTTTAGAGTAAATGTTTCTATTAATGCGGCACAGACGCTTCATCTTCTGCCACAAGGTAAGAAAACTCACAAGCAGACACACAAATCTCCGTATCAGTAGACGCCCTGAAATCACTAAAGGAACCACCATTTGGTACTGTCTTACCCTGAAGGGAAGTAACAGGAAATCAGCCATGAGCAATTCATTGAAGACATCTGACTTGTTAACAGGGAGTCTCTTTACATAGCGCTCCAGAAATCTTTGTTTCCTTGCAATTTATAATAGCAGGTGGAGCAAATTTTTGGCACGATTAAAATAGATGGAATTTCTAAAGCTTTCCAGATGAAGATGATATATAAGTGAAAATGTCATTTCCTACCCAGCAGGAACAAGTACTTTGTTCAGGTGGGTGAATAAATTGTGAGAAAGGAAGTGAGATGGCGACTGCCCCTACCGTGAGAAATTTAAGAGCTCTGTGCCGCATACGCTAACCCTGTTATCAATACAGTTGACTAAGAAGGAGCCTCTGGCTATGGTTCCAAGAAGTTTATATTATATCATTTTATATTCTTTTTTGTTATTATTATTAAAAATTTTCACCTCCTCCCCTCCTCCCATTTCCCTCCCCATCCCTCCACCCCCTCCCCCACTCTCTCCAGTCCAAAGAGCAGCCAGGGTTCCCTGCCCTGTGGGAAGTCCAAGGTCCTCCCCCCTCCATCCAGGTCTAGAAAGGTGTGCATGCAAACAGACTAGCTTCCCACAAAGACAGTACATGCAGTAGGATCAAAATCCAGTGCCATTGTCCTTGGCTTCTCAGTCAGCCCTCATTGTCCGTCATGTTCAGAGAGTCCGGTTTGATCACATACTCCATCAGTCCCAGTCCAGCTGGCCTTGGTGAATTCCCATTAGATCAGCCCTGCCATCACAGTGGGTGGGCACACCCCTTGCGGTCCTGACTTCCTTGCTCATCTTCTCTCTCCTTCTGCTCCTCATTTGGACCTTGTAAGGGGAACACTCATCCATTGCTGATGGGAATGCAAACTTGTGCAACCACTTTGGAAATCAGTATGGTGGTTTCTCAGGAAATTCAGGATCAACCTAACCTAGGATCCAGCAACATTATATCATTTTTACTAAGCATTTTCTTTTCTATTACTTGACGCTTTCTTTAAAGTTATATAGAATGCTTTTTTTTTTTTTTTTTTTTTTTGGTTTTGGTTTCGGGTTTTTGTTTTTTGTTTGTTGGTTGGTCTTTTATTTAGCAGAGCAATGGATGCTTACTAAACATCCAGCTGTGACTACATGGGTTATTACTCAACAATGGGCAAACATTTTCAGATACACAGTGGACTAGGAAGTGTTTTCACTGTTTAATGTTTGTACTGTCTTCCTCCTTGCTCTAGCTGAGGCTTGAGTAAGCGCAGAGGATACAGACAGAGACCTGGTGTGTTGCTATACCAGTTAAGAATCTGGCTTTAAACCAACTCATGCTGACTGAAGCAGAAAAGAAACCATTTTTAAACAATATAAGCGTTTCTTATAGAGTTTAAGAGTAGGAATGTGTCAAAGACTTAGGGGTTAATTTGAAGCACAAACGCCGAAACTCAGAAATCACTTAAAGCCCCAAGCTGGTCTCTCTGTGTCACTGTTTCCCACAACTTGTTCTCTGCTGATTCACTCATTGCCTTGTTTCTCCAAAACAAGAAAAAAGGCCAAGCATTCAAGCATACACACTGTTTGTCCAATGACCTACAGTCAGTTCATCTCTCTTTTACATAGAGCTCACAATATTAAAAAGCAGGATTATGTTTCTCCAGCCAATGGTGCTGCATTTTGATCTAATCAACACAGATTCTGAGTCCATTTGCTTAAGGGGTAAAGAATTAAGGGGTAAAGAATGAGAGGAGCTGCATGAAGTGAGAGATGGCATGAAATGAAAAGAATGATTCTATCAAGGGCTACAAAAAATACAGGTATAAATCTACTTAAAGGCAGCCCTGGTATGTGTTTATTGACAATATGTGAATGAGGAACGTCACTTGACGATCTAAAGGCTTAAGGATAAAGATGGTGGCTTCAGGTTCAGGTACACTAAATATGAGACATCCAACAGGCCACAAGCAACAGGTGACAGGAGACATCACTTCACAGGAGCTCAGTAATCGTTTTTTCGAAGCTCCACACTCTGGGTAACTAATTGCTTGGAACTGAAGGAATTCAGAAGTTCTTTGGGACCAGTCCTCTTTGGAACTTTCTCTTCTTGTAGTCTTCCTACAGACCTGACAATAGAAGCTAGGTTTCCTCACCCCACAGCTAGGCAAAACACTTACAAATATTGTACTAACCATCCATTACCTTTCCACGTGTAAGCTTCCCGTGATGAAACTTTAAGGCCTGTCTTGACTCATAGTAAATCTTAGACTCTTCTGCTCCAATAAAACTAAAGTAGGGGAGAAAGAAGATAGATAGTGAGCTATGCAGTTTTACATAAGCATTAAGAGAATATTTGTAACTAAGTAATAATCTGTATATGCTTCATGTAGCTCAGCACCTGCAGCCCTGACACCAAGAAAGTCAAACTGAGGTGTCTTTGGAGATTCTTTCTGTTGTTTACCAGAGTCCTTTGCCAAGAATTTTGTCAGTGGCCTCGTTTTGAGCTAACTTTAATCCATACCATGCTTTCAATATTCCCATTCCATAATATTATTAAGTACCCTCTGCCAGGACAATGTGTGGCCATCTGCCCTTCCCTCATGACCTCTATAATTATTTTCTATAACACTTTCTTTAATGACACCTTGATCTGCCATAAAAATCTAAATTTTAAATGTAGCATGTCTCAGTTTTATGGCAATAACACCAATTATATGACTCCGTTACCCTGTTTTCCCAACAAGAATAAAAGGAAAAAGCAAAGGAAAAGATGACAAGGAGGAGGAAGAAGAGGAAGAAGAAAAAGAGGAGAAAGAGGAGGAGGAGCAGGAGAGGACAAGGATGAGGAGGAGGACGAGGAGGACGAGGGAGAGGAAGAAGAGGAAGAAAGAAGAGGAATAAGAAGAAGAGCAGAAGGAGGTGGTGGTGGAAGAGAAGGAGGAGAAGGTGGGGGAGGAGAAGGAGAAGAAGAGGAAAAAGAGGAAGAGGAGGAAGAGGAGGAGGAGGAGGAGGAGAAAGAAGGAGGAGAAGAAGAAGAAGAAGAAGAAGAAGAAGAAGAAGAAGAAGAAGAAGAAGAAGAAGAAGAAGAAGAAGAAGAAGAAGAAGAAGAGATACAATTATAAAATAAACCACAGTTAAGTAAACAGTATTTCAGACAAAATGACAAAATTCCACTGGAAAATGCGGTTGGACATTTAAAATTTTCTACTAAAAATTCTTACTGGCTGAGTATTTTCAAGAGTCAGCACTGCCTGCTTTTGGTGATTGCCTCACACTGAAAGTTCATTGACTCACACTAAAAATGCGGAGCATGAAACATTTAAAATATATTGACTACATTGATCTATTTTGTTTACATCATCCAAATGTCAGAGTCGCAAAGGGCAGAGACTATGCCATTACAAACTTTTTGATAAGGAAGCTGAGCCCCATTAGTTGAAGAACATGTTTATGTAAATCTACTAAAAAAATAAAATCTGTATTATATCCATGATTTAGCATAAAACAGAGAACCACATTTTTATGGTAGTAAAATTATCTTAATATCAAGTCAATAGCATATTATTTTTAAAAAACATTTATGTTTATTTTACTTTTATGTTTATATATGTGGGCAAAAGTGTATGTACCTGCAACATGTATGTGCAGTGCTGTCTGAGGCTAGAAGGGGTCACCATCACCCCTAGAAATGAAGTTACATGTGTTTGTGATGTTCCAGATGTGGGGGATGAGAACCAAACTTGGGTTCAGGCTAAGGCAGAAAGTTCTCCATACCGCTGAGCCACCATTCCTGCCCCAAACCTATCTTTTTATTTTTTTTAAGTTTCTTTTATTTTTTATTATGTATATGGATGTTTTGCATGTTTGTTTATTACTGTGCATGCATCTGGTGCCCGTGGAGAGAAAACACAACCTCGAATCTCCTAGAATAGGAGTTATAGACAATTGGGAACTGCCGTGTAGGTGCTGAGAATTGAACTTGTGTCCTCTGGAAGAGCAGCCGGTGCTCTTAACTGCAGAACCAGCTGTCTAGCCTCCTAAGAATATCTTTTGTGTAGAGCCATAATGGATCAAACCATTATGTGTGAGAAATACAATAACTAGCGTTGACATTTTCCACTCAGACAAAACTGAACTTAAAAATGATTGCAAGCACCCTTTATCTAAAATAACCATGAACCTAATAAATAGACAAATAAATGTGTTGTACTTTAATCCCCCTTGGTGTCTACAATGCTTCATAATGAGATTATCAGGTTTTGAGCTCAAAAGCTTCACAGTCAATGTTTCAGAAGCTCTACTCACTTTCATTCTTCACTTTTTTCCAGCTAATTATCTTGTCAAAGACCTAATTGCTGAAATTCTGCTTTTATGTGCAAATGAGCAGCTTTTCCCCAATGAGTATCTTCTAAGAGTATGTGGCTCTGAAGAATTTTTACAGATGTAAGTATCTTATTAAAGTCAATTTTGGTTGCTATAATTTGTCAGTTTTAAGCAGCAAGGTTTTGTTTCATTGTGTTTTAAAAAGACATCTTACAAACAGTATGTCTGTTGAGGATATGCTAATGGATTACCCTAGGCTTGGGTATCTGAGCTTGGTCTCTAAATGACAGTGCTATTGTGTGACATTTTGAAACCTTTGGGATGCAGTGCCTAGTCACTAGAGGGTTGGCATATGAGGGTTACACCCACTTGCAGTCCCTATCTATCTCTGCATCCTGATCCATTAGGACATGAGAATCCACAGCCACAAGCTCCCATCTAAGCAAATGGAGTACCCTTGCCATGTTAGCATTCCTAACATGATGGGTGGCACCCCCTAAAACCTTCCCCCTTAAGCCACTTCTGCACTTGCCCAAACTCACAGGAAAGTAATTAGTATAGAAACCATGCTGGGGAAAGAACTCAGAGTCTCGCACTTGCAGCCCCTAACATGAAGTTATGATTTACAAAGTAAGTTTATCCTTTATGGGAAGATTTGGAAATTTTGTGAATCATATAGGTGATCTTCCTTTTAATATTATTTTATATTATCATTTGTATTTATTTATAGATATAATGATTTATGTGTTATTGTTTTATGTGTATGGGTGTTTCACCTACATGTATGTCTGTGTACCATGTGCATGTAATGCCTGTGGAGGCACGAAGGCAGCATCAGATCCCCTGGAATTGGAGTTACTGACAATTGTGAACTGAGATGAGGATGCTGTCGTTGAACCCAGGTCCTCTGGAAGAACAGCAGGAACTTTTAACTGCTAGGCAATCTCTCTATACCAAAAAAGAAGTTTTATAAGAACTGTGACTTGGGGTGACAAACTTGTTTAAACAGAAAAAGGGGAAATGATGTGGGAGTGATTTCTTATTAATAAAGAAACTGCCTAGGCCCCTTGATAAGGCCCACCCTTAGGTGGGTGGAGAAAACAGAGGAGAATGCTGGGAAAAAGAAGCTTAGTGAGGAGTCGCCATGATTCTCCCGCTCCAGACAGACGCAGGTTAAGATCCTCTCTGGTAAGCCAACTCATGGGCTACACAGAATATTAGAAATGGGTTAGAACAATATGTAAGAGCTAGCCAATAAGAAACTGGACCTAGCCGGGCCAGGCAGTGTTTGAAAGAATACGGTTTCCGTGTAATTATTTCTGGGTATAAACTAGCCATGCGGGCGGCCAGGTGCCGGGGACGCAGCCCCGCCGCTCCTATTTCAACAAGACTTAAAACTATATAAATAATTAGCATTATATCCTCTTTCCATCTTTGCATTCAGTTCTTCCTGTCCCCTGCTATGAACTACTGTGAACTACTCCCCAGTCAAATGGCTATCATGAAGAAATCCAACAACATCTGTGGGAAGAGACTTAGAAAGAAAGGAACCCTTATTCACTGTTGTGCAAGTTAATACAACCAGTGTGGCAGTCACTGTGAAGACTTT